>NW_027446327.1:0-64299 GCF_038048845.1 Mixophyes fleayi | reverse complement strand
TATTATTCGGTTCATGATTCATGATTCAATTCATGATTCATGATTCATGATTCGGTTCATGATTCATGATTTAATTCATGATTCATGATTCAATTCATGATTCATGATTCAATTCATGATTCGAATCCTGATTCAATTCATGATTCGAATCCTGATTCAATTCATGATTCGAATCCTGATTCAATTCATGATTCATGATTCAATTTATGATTCATGATTCAATTCATGATTCATGATTCATGATTCATGATTCAATTCATGATTCATGATTCGATTCATGATTCATGATTCATGATTCAATTCATGATTCATGTGTCACGGGCACTAGGAGTCTTTACCCAGGGATCACCAGGTGATAGGCTTACCAGAGCAGTATAGGTGGTAATATGGTACTCTGGTAGCAGGGTGATCACGGAACAGGAAATAGCAGATGATGATGAGATGCTCAGGAAAGTCTATGACTAGCAGCACTGGTAATATGGAGGTAATAATACACGAGGAACTGTATGGACAAAGGACACGTGAAGGTAGTGAGTGGTCTGCGGTAGCAAGTTGTACCACTGCTATAGTGAGGAGGAATGTCCAACAGAAACGAGGAGGTGATTAGAGTCAGCAGTCTGCGGATAGCAAGTTGTACCGCTGTCTGAGTGAAGGAATGGAATCCAAGTGGAGGTACCTGGGGAGGTCAGTGGTCTGCGTTAGCAAGTTGTACCACTGCTATGTGAGAGGATACTGGAACAGGTGATTACAGGAAACAGGGATCAGTGGTCTGCCTCTAGCAAGTTGTACCACTGAATATATATGTGAGGAGGAGCACGGGGAGAGACTGCAACACAGAATATACACGGGCACCTTAAACTCGATCCACAGTAATATGCACAATATATAAATGACTGAACAGCACTGAAATAATAGAAAGTCTCTTGGGGTAATCTGGCACAAGATAACACAGTCAATGATGGCAATAGACTCAGTGGATAGCAAACTCCAGAGGAGAACCAACACAGTCCAGCAAGATATGCAATACACCAGCACAGTCAATGAGAAGTATGCATACCGTGGTTCAGAAGCAGGCAGTCAGACAGGAGTGCAGAGGTACCTGAACGGCAGGAGGGCCGGCAGGATGCGAAGTCCCTGGATGGGTGAAGCGGTGGTCTAGTAGGTGCAGCGCACAGGTAAGTAGACCAGCAGGGAACCAAATACACAGGAATCAGTAGAGCGTGGAACTGGACTCCTGGAGGACCCTGGAGAATGGCGATGGTCTAGCAGCGGGGGTAAATAGTGAGACACGAATCCAATGCTGACAGCGGGGTAGAGACCAGCGGGAACACAGGAAAGCGTGGAGAGCGGATCAGCAGTAGATGGACGAGTAGAGCTGAGGAGTAGCAGCAGCAGGTCTCTGCGGACACACGGAGGTAGCCAATAGCAACCAGGCAGGTGCAGCAACGATGGGACACGGGAGAGAGCAGAGTTGAGCTGGAACTGTTGATCACGGAGAGTAGCGGATAGCAATAGTAGTAGCAGTCTCGAGGAAACACGGGAGAGTTGAGAATGAGCTGAAGACTGAAGCGCACAGAGGCAGCGGATAGGAATCAGCCAAACAGTCACGATGAGACACAGACGAGTTGCAGGTTGAAGACTGTAGTGCACGGAGGCAGCGGATAGGAATCAGCTAACAGTCACGATGATGCACAGGTGAGTGGATGTGGAGTGAAGACTGTAGTGCACGGAAGCAGCGGATAGGAATCAGCTAACAGTCACAATGATATTTGAAGTGGCTTGAAGACTGTAGTGCACGGAGGCAGCGGATAGGAATCAGCTAACAGTCACGATGATACACAGGAGCGTAGAAGTGGTATGGGAGTGAAGACTGTAGTGCACGGAAGCAGCGGATAGGAATCAGCTAACAGTCACAATGATATATGGTAGAGTTGAAGTGGCTTGAAGACTGTAGTGCACGGAGGCAGCGGATAGGAATCAGCTAACAGTCACGATGATACACAGGAGCGTAGAAGTGGTATGGGAACCACAGTAGTAGAAGTGGTTTGGAAACCACAGAGGTAGAAGTGGTTTGGAAACCACAGGAATCAGCAGCGCTGAATACACGAGGAAACACAGGAACACCTTCAGAGACTCATGGGGAATGAGACTCCAAGATCAGGCCACGTGGTATTGACCACAGGTGCTTAATATAGGGAGTGTTGCCTGATCTGCCAATTAAGTTAAAGGAACATACACTGAAGGATTAGAAAGGGCTGCGCATGCGCAGTCCCTCAGGATCGAGGACGGCCACGGTTCCTAAATGTCCGGGAAGAAGCACTCACAGTCCGGTGAGTGACATCATGATTCATGATTCATGATTCAATTCATAATTCATGATTCGATTCATGATTCGTGATTCATGATTCAATTCATGATTAATGATTCATGAATTATGATTCAATTCATGATTCATGATTCATGATTCAATTAATGATTCATGATTCATGATTCAATTTATGATTCATGATTCATGGTTCAATTCATGATTTGATGCATGATTCATGATTCGTGATTCATGATTCGATTCATGATTCATGATTCGATTCATGATTCATGATTCGATTCATGATTCTTGATTCATGATTCATGATTCGATTCATGATTCATGATTCAATTCATGATTTATGATTCATGATTCATGATTCATGATTCAATTCATGTTTCATGAGTCATGATTCTTAATTCATGATTTCGATTCATGATTCATGATTCAATTCATGATTCATGATTCATGATTCAATTCATGATTTGATTTATGATTCATGATTCAATTCATGATTCATGATTCATGATTCAATTCATGATTCATGATTCATGATTGGAATTCATGATTCATGATTGAATTCATGATTCATGATTGAATTCATGATTGAATTCATGATTCATGATTCAATTTCTGATTCATGATTCATGGTTTAATTCATAATTTGATGCATGATTCATGATTCGTGATTCATGTTTCAATTCATGATTAATGATTCATGATTCATGATTCAATTCATGATTCATGATTCATGATTCGATTCATGATTCATGATTCGATTTATGATTCATGATTCATGATTCAATTCATGATTCATGATTCAATTCATGATTCGAATCCTGATTCAATTCATGATTCGAATCCTGATTCAATTCATGATTCATGATTCGATTTATGATTCATGATTCAATTCATGATTCATGATTCATGATTCATGATTCAATTCATGATTCATGATTCATGATTCGATTCATGATTCATGATTCATGATTCATGATTCGATTCATGATTCATGATTCGTGATTCAATTCATGATTAATGATTCATGATTCATGATTCAATTCATGATTCATGATTCGATTCATGATTCATGATTCATGATTCAAGTCATGATTCATGTTTCAATTCATGATTCAATTCATGATTCATGATTCATGATTCAATTAATGATTCATGATTCATGATACAATTAATGATTCATGATTCATGATTCAATTAATGATTCATGATTCATGATTCATTTCATGATTCATGATTCGATTCATGATTCTTGATTCATGATTCATGATTCAATTCATGATTCATGATTCATGATTCAATTCATGATTCATGATTCAATTCATGATTCATGATTCATGATTCAATTCATGAGTCATGATTCATGATTCAATTCATGAGTCATGATTAATGATTCATGATTCTTGATTCAATACATGATTCATGATTCAATTCATGATTCATAATTCATGATTCATGATTCAATTCATGATTCATGATTCATGATACAATTTATGATTCATGATTCATGATTCAATTCATGATTCAATTCATGATTCATGAATTATGATTCAATTCATGATTCATGATTCAATTCATGATTCATGATTCGATTCATGATTCAATTTATGATCATGATTCATGATTCGATTCATGATTCATGATTCATGATTTAATTCATGATTCATGATTCATAATTCATGATTCATGATTCAGTTCATGATTCATAATTCATGATTCATAATTCAGTTCATGATTCATTATTCAATTCATGGTTCGAATCCTGATTCAATTCATGATTCATGATTCGATTAATGATTCATGATTCATGATTCATGATTCAATTCATGATTCATGATTCATTATTCAATTCATGATTCATGATTCATGATTCATGATTTGATTCATGATTCGATTCATGATTTATGATTCAAATTATGATTCATGATTCAATTCATGATTCATGATTCGATTCATGATTCTTGATTCATGATTCTTGATTCGATTCATGATTCATAATAAATGATTAAATTCATGATTCATGATTCATGATTCGATTCATGATTCATGATTCATGATTCAATTCATAATTCATGAGTCGATTCATGATTCATGATTCATGATTCATGATTCAATTCATGATTCATGAATTATGATTCATGATTCATGATTCATGATTCAATTCATGATTCATGATTCATGATTTAATTCATGATTCATTATTCATGATTCGATTCATGATTCATGATTCATGATTCAATTCAAGATTCATGATTCATGATTCAATTCATGATTCCTGATTCATGATTCAAGTCATGTTTCATGATTCAATTCATGATTTAATTCATGATTCATGATTCATGATTCAATTTATGATTCATGATTTATGATTCATGATTCATGATTCAATTCATGATTCATTATTCATGATTCGATTCATGATTCATGATTCATGATTCAATTCAAGATTCATGATTCATGATTCAATTCATGATTCCTGATTCATGATTCAAGTCATGTTTCATGATTCAATTCATGATTTAATTCATGATTCATGATTCATGATTCAATTTATGATTCATGATTTATGATTCATGATTCATGATTCTATTCATGACTCATGATTTATGTTTCAATTCATGATTCAATTCATGATTCATGATTCAATTCATAATTTATAATTCATGATTCATGATTCAATTCATGATTCGTTTTTCATGATTAAATTCATGATTAATGAATGATTCATGATTCATGATTGAATTCATGATTCATGATTCATGATTCGATTCATGATTCATGATTCAATTCATGATTCATGATTCAATTCATGATTCATGATTTATGATTCAATTCATGATTCATGATTCATGATTCATGATTCAAGTTATGATTCATGTTTCAATTCATGATTCAATTCATGATTCATGATTCACGATTCATGATTGAATTCATGATTCATGATTCATGATTCGATTCATGATTCATGATTCAATTCATGATTCATGATTCAATTCATGATTCATGATTTATGATTCAATTCATGATTCATGATTCATGATTCATGATTCAAGTTATGATTCATGTTTCAATTCATGATTCAATTCATGATTCATGATTCGATTCATGATTCATGATTCATGATTCAATTCATGATTCATGATTCATGATTCATGATTCAATTCATGATTCATTATTAAATTCATGATTCATGATTTGATTCATGATTCTTGATTCATGATTCATGATTCAATTCATGATTCATGATTCAATTCATGATTCATGATTCATGATTCAATTCATGAGTCATGATTAATGATTCATGATTCTTGATTCAATACATGATTCATGATTCAATTCATGATTCATAATTCATGATTCATGATTCAATTCATGATTCATGATTCATGATACAATTTATGATTCATGATTCATGATTCAATTCATGATTCAATTCATGATTCATGATTCATGATTCAATTCATGATTCATGATTCGATTCATGATTCAATTTATGATTCATGATTCATGATTCGATTCATGATTCATGATTCATGATTGAATTCATGATTCATGATTCATGATTCATAATTCATGATTCATAATTCAGTTCATGATTCATTATTCAATTCATGGTTCGAATCCTGATTCAATTCATGATTCATGATTCGATTAATGATTCATGATTCATGATTCATGATTCAATTCATGATTCATGATTCATTATTCAATTCATGATTCATGATTCATGATTCATGATTTGATTCATGATTCATGATTCATGATTCGATTCATTATTTATGATTCAAATTATGATTCATGATTCAATTCATGATTCATGATTCGATTCATGATTCTTGATTCATGATTCTTGATTCGATTCATGATTCATAATTAATGATTCAATTCATGATTCATGATTCATGATTCGATTCATGATTCATGATTCAATTCATGATTCATGATTCATGATTCAATTCATGATTCATGATTCATGATTCAATTCATGATTCATGAATTATGATTCATGATTCAATTCATGATTCATGATTCATGATTCAATTCATGATTCATGAATTATGATTCAATTCATGATTCATGATTCATGATTCAATTCATGATTCATGATTCATGATTCATGATTCATGATTTAATTCATGATTCATGAATTATGATTCAATTCATGATTCATGATTCATGATTGAATTCATGATTCATTATTCATGATTCGATTCATGATTCATGATTCAATTCAAGATTCATGATTCATGATTCAATTCATGATTCCTGATTCATGATTCAAGTCATGTTTCATGATTCAATTCATGATTTAATTCATGACTCATGATTTATGTTTCAATTCATGATTCAATTCATGATTCATGATTCAATTCATAATTTATAATTCATGATTTATGATTGAATTCATGATTCGTTTTTCATGATTCAATTCATGATTAATTATTCATGATTCATGATTGAATTCATGATTCATGATTCATGATTCGATTCATGATTCATGATTTAATTCATGATTCATGATGCAATTCATGATTCATGATTCATGATTCAATTCATGATTCATGATTCATGATTCATGATTTATGATTCAAGTTATGATTCATGTTTCAATTCATGATTCAATTCATGATTCATGATTCATGATTCAATTAATGATTCATTATTCATGATTCAATTCATGATTTATGATTCTTGATTCAATTCATGATTCATGATTCGATTCATGATTCATGATTCATGATTCAATTCATGATTCATGATTCATGATTCATGATTCAATTCATGATTCATGATTCATGATTCAATTCATGATTCATGATTTGATTCATGATTCTTGATTCATGATTCATGATTCGATTCATGATTCATGTTTCAATTCATGATTCAATTCATGATTCATGATTCATGATTCAATTAATGATTCATGATTCATGATTCAATTAATGATTCATGATTCATGATTCCATTCATGATTCATGATTCATTTCATGATTCATGATTCGATTCATGATTCTTGATTCATGATTCGATTCATGATTCATGATTCATGATTCAATTCATGATTCATGATTCATGATTCATGATTCTTGATTTGATTCATGATTCATGATTCGATTCATGATTTATGATTCAAATTATGATTCATGATTCAATTCATGATTCATGATTCGATTCATGATTCTTGATTCATGATTCTTGATTCGATTCATGATTCATAATTAATGATTCAATTCATGATTCATGATTCATGATTCGATTCATGATTCATGATTCAATTCATGATTCATGATTCATGATTCAATTCATAATTCATGAGTCGATTCTTGATTCATGATTCATGATTCATGATTCAATTCATGATTCATGAATTATGATTCAATTCATGATTCATGATTCATGATTCAATTCATGATTCATGATTCATGATTTAATTCATGATTCATGAATTATGATTCAATTCATGATTCATGATTCATGATTCAATTCATGATTCATGATTCATGATTGAATTCATGATTCATTATTCTTGATTCGATTCATGATTCATGATTCAATTCAAGATTCATGATTCAATTCATGATTCCTGATTCATGATTCAAGTCATGTTTCATGATTCAATTCATGATTTAATTCATGACTCATGATTTATGTTTCAATTCATGATTCAATTCATGATTCATGATTCAATTCATAATTTATAATTCATGATTCATGATTGAATTCATGATTCATGATTCATGATTCATGATTCAATTCATGATTCATGATTCAATTCATGATTCATGATTCAATTCATGATTCATGATTCATGATTCAATTCATGATTCATGATTCATGATTCATGATTCAAGTTATGATTCATGTTTCAATTCATGATTCAATTCATGATTCATGATTCATGATTCAATTAATGATTCATGATTCATGATTCATGATTCAATTCATGATTCATGATTCATGATTCAATTCATGATTCATGATTTGATTCATGATTCTTGATTCATGATTCATGATTCGATTCATGATTCATGATTCATGATTCAATTAATGATTCATGATTCATAATTCAATTAATGATTCATGATTCATGATTCAATTAATGATTCATGATTCATGATTCAATTAATGATTCATGATTCATGATTCATGATTCATTTCATGATTCATGATTCGATTCATGATTCTTGATTCATGATTCGATTCATGATTCATGATTCATGATTCAATTCATGATTCATGATTCATGATTCATGATTCTTGATTCATGATTCATGATTCGATTCATGATTCATGATTCGATTCATGATTCATGATTCATGATTGAATTCATGATTTATGATTCATGATTCATAATTCAATTCATGATTCATGATTCAGTTCATGGTTCATAATTCATGATTCATGATTCAGTTCATGATTCATTATTCAATTCATGATTCGAATCCTGATTCAATTCATGATTCAATTCATGATTCATGATTCAATTCATAATTTATAATTCATGATTCATGATTCAATTCATGATTCATGATTCATGATTCAATTCATGATTCATGATTCATGATTCAAGTTATGATTCATGTTTCAATTCATGATTCAATTCATGATTCATGATTCATGATTCAATTAATGATTCATGATTCATGATTCAATTAATGATTCATGATTCATGATTCATGATTCAATTCATGATTCATGATTCATTATTCAATTCATGATTCATGATTCATGATTCATGATTTGATTCATGATTCATGATTCATGATTCGATTCATGATTTATGATTCAAATTATGATTCATGATTCAATTCATGATTCATGATTAGATTCATGATTCTTGATTCATGATTCTTGATTCGATTCATGATTCATAATTAATGATTCAATTCATGATTCATGATTCATGATTCGATTCATGATTCATGATTCAATTCATGATTCATGATTCATGATTCAATTCATGATTCATGATTCATGATTCAATTCATGATTCATGAATTATGATTCATGATTCAATTCATGATTCATGATTCATGATTTAATTCATGATTCATGAATTATGATTCAATTCATGATTCATGATTCATGATTCAATTCATGATTCATGATTCATGATTCATGATTCATGATTTAATTCATGATTCATGAATTATGATTCAATTCATGATTCATGATTCATGATTCAATTCATGATTCATGATTCATGATTGAATTCATGATTCATTATTCATGATTCGATTCATGATTCATGATTCATGATTCAATTCAAGATTCATGATTCATGATTCAATTCATGATTCCTGATTCATGATTCAAGTCATGTTTCATGATTCAATTCATGATTTAATTCATGACTCATGATTTATGTTTCAATTCATGATTCAATTCATGATTCATGATTCAATTCATAATTTATAATTCATGATTTATGATTCAATTCATGATTCGTTTTTCATGATTCATTTCATGATTAATTATTCATGATTCATGATTGAATTCATGATTCATGATTCATGATTTGATTCATGATTCATGATTTAATTCATGATTCATGATGCAATTCATGATTCATGATTCATGATTCAATTCATGATTCATGATTCATGATTCATGATTTATGATTCAAGTTATGATTCATGTTTCAATTCATGATTCAATTCATGATTCATGATTCATGATTCAATTAATGATTCATTATTCATGATTCAATTCATGATTTATGATTCATGATTCAATTCATGATTCATGATTCGATTCATGATTCATGATTCATGATTCAATTCATGATTCATGATTCATGATTCATGATTCAATTCATGATTCATGATTCATGATTCAATTCATGATTCATGATTTGATTCATGATTCTTGATTCATGATTCATGATTCGATTCATGATTCATGTTTCAATTCATGATTCAATTCATGATTCATGATTCATGATTCAATTAATGATTCATGATTCATGATTCAATTAATGATTCATGATTCATGATTCCATTCATGATTCATGATTCATTTCATGATTCATGATTTGATTCATGATTCATGATTCATGATTCAATTCATGATTCATGATTCATGATTCATGATTCTTGATTTGATTCATGATTCATGATTCGATTCATGATTTATGATTCAAATTATGATTCATGATTCAATTCATGATTCATGATTCGATTCATGATTCTTGATTCATGATTCTTGATTCGATTCATGATTCATAATTAATGATTCAATTCATGATTCATGATTCATGATTCGATTCATGATTCATGATTCAATTCATGATTCATGATTCATGATTCAATTCATAATTCATGAGTCGATTCATGATTCATGATTCATGATTCATGATTCAATTCATGATTCATGAATTATGATTCAATTCATGATTCATGATTCATGATTCAATTCATGATTCATGATTCATGATTTAATTCATGATTCATGAATTATGATTCAATTCATGATTCATGATTCATGATTCAATTCATGATTCATGATTCATGATTGAATTCATGATTCATTATTCATGATTCGATTCATGATTCATGATTCAATTCAAGATTCATGATTCAATTCATGATTCCTGATTCATGATTCAAGTCATGTTTCATGATTCAATTCATGATTTAATTCATGACTCATGATTTATGTTTCAATTCATGATTCAATTCATGATTCATGATTCAATTCATAATTTATAATTCATGATTCATGATTGAATTCATGATTCATGATTCATGATTCATGATTCAATTCATGATTCATGATTCAATTCATGATTCATGATTCAATTCATGATTCATGATTCAATTCATGATTCATGATTCATGATTCATGATTCAAGTTATGATTCATGTTTCAATTCATGATTCAATTCATGATTCATGATTCATGATTCAATTAATGATTCATGATTCATGATTCATGATTCAATTCATGATTCATGATTCATGATTCAATTCATGATTCATGATTTGATTCATGATTCTTGATTCATGATTCATGATTCGATTCATGATTCATGATTCATGATTCAATTAATGATTCATGATTCATAATTCAATTAATGATTCATGATTCATGATTCAATTAATGATTCATGATTCATGATTCAATTAATGATTCATGATTCATGATTCATGATTCATTTCATGATTCATGATTCGATTCATGATTCTTGATTCATGATTCGATTCATGATTTATGATTCATGATTCATGATTCTTGATTCATGATTCATGATTCGATTCATGATTCATGATTCGATTCATGATTCATGATTCATGATTGAATTCATGATTTATGATTCATGATTCATAATTCAATTCATGATTCATGATTCAGTTCATGATTCATAATTCATGATTCATGATTCAGTTCATGATTCATTATTCAATTCATGATTCGAATCCTGATTCAATTCATGATTCAATTCATGATTCATGATTCAATTCATAATTTATAATTCATGATTCATGATTCAATTCATGATTCATGATTCATGATTCAATTCATGATTCATGATTCATGATTCAAGTTATGATTCATGTTTCAATTCATGATTCAATTCATGATTCATGATTCATGATTCAATTAATGATTCATGATTCATGATTCATGATTCAATTAATGATTCATGATTCATGATTCATGATTCAATTCATGATTCATGATTCATTATTCAATTCATGATTCATGATTCATGATTCATGATTTGATTCATGATTCATGATTCATGATTCGATTCATGATTTATGATTCAAATTATGATTCATGATTCAATTCATGATTCATGATTAGATTCATGATTCTTGATTCATGATTCTTGATTCGATTCATGATTCATAATTAATGATTCAATTCATGATTCATGATTCATGATTCGATTCATGATTCATGATTCAATTCATGATTCATGATTCATGATTCAATTCATGATTCATGATTCATGATTCAATTCATGATTCATGAATTATGATTCATGATTCAATTCATGATTCATGATTCATGATTTAATTCATGATTCATGAATTATGATTCAATTCATGATTCATGATTCATGATTCAATTCATGATTCATGATTCATGATTCATGATTCATGATTTAATTCATGATTCATGAATTATGATTCAATTCATGATTCATGATTCATGATTCAATTCATGATTCATGATTCATGATTGAATTCATGATTCATTATTCATGATTCGATTCATGATTCATGATTCATGATTCAATTCAAGATTCATGATTCATGATTCAATTCATGATTCCTGATTCATGATTCAAGTCATGTTTCATGATTCAATTCATGATTTAATTCATGACTCATGATTTATGTTTCAATTCATGATTCAATTCATGATTCATGATTCAATTCATAATTTATAATTCATGATTTATGATTCAATTCATGATTCGTTTTTCATGATTCATTTCATGATTAATTATTCATGATTCATGATTGAATTCATGATTCATGATTCATGATTTGATTCATGATTCATGATTTAATTCATGATTCATGATGCAATTCATGATTCATGATTCATGATTCAATTCATGATTCATGATTCATGATTCATGATTTATGATTCAAGTTATGATTCATGTTTCAATTCATGATTCAATTCATGATTCATGATTCATGATTCAATTAATGATTCATTATTCATGATTCAATTCATGATTTATGATTCATGATTCAATTCATGATTCATGATTCGATTCATGATTCATGATTCATGATTCAATTCATGATTCATGATTCATGATTCATGATTCAATTCATGATTCATGATTCATGATTCAATCATGATTCATGATTTGATTCATGATTCTTGATTCATGATTCATGATTCGATTCATGATTCATGTTTCAATTCATGATTCAATTCATGATTCATGATTCATGATTCAATTAATGATTCATGATTCATGATTCAATTAATGATTCATGATTCATGATTCCATTCATGATTCATGATTCATTTCATGATTCATGATTCGATTCATGATTCTTGATTCATGATTCGATTCATGATTCATGATTCATGATTCAATTCATGATTCATGATTCATGATTCATGATTCTTGATTTGATTCATGATTCATGATTCGATTCATGATTTATGATTCAAATTATGATTCATGATTCAATTCATGATTCATGATTCGATTCATGATTCTTGATTCATGATTCTTGATTCGATTCATGATTCATAATTAATGATTCAATTCATGATTCATGATTCATGATTCGATTCATGATTCATGATTCAATTCATGATTCATGATTCATGATTCAATTCATAATTCATGAGTCGATTCATGATTCATGATTCATGATTCATGATTCAATTCATGATTCATGAATTATGATTCAATTCATGATTCATGATTCATGATTCAATTCATGATTCATGATTCATGATTTAATTCATGATTCATGAATTATGATTCAATTCATGATTCATGATTCATGATTCAATTCATGATTCATGATTCATGATTGAATTCATGATTCATTATTCATGATTCGATTCATGATTCATGATTCATGATTCAATTCAAGATTCATGATTCAATTCATGATTCCTGATTCATGATTCAAGTCATGTTTCATGATTCAATTCATGATTTAATTCATGACTCATGATTTATGTTTCAATTCATGATTCAATTCATGATTCATGATTCATGAATTATGATTCAATTCATGATTCATGATTCATGATTGAATTCATGATTCATGATTCATGATTCATGATTCAATTCATGATTCATGATTCAATTCATGATTCATGATTCAATTCATGATTCATGATTCAATTCATGATTCATGATTCATGATTCATGATTCAAGTTATGATTCATGTTTCAATTCATGATTCAATTCATGATTCATGATTCATGATTCAATTAATGATTCATGATTCATGATTCATGATTCAATTCATGATTCATGATTCATGATTCAATTCATGATTCATGATTTGATTCATGATTCTTGATTCATGATTCATGATTCGATTCATGATTCATGATTCATGATTCAATTAATGATTCATGATTCATAATTCAATTAATGATTCATGATTCATGATTCGATTCATGATTCTTGATTCATGATTCGATTCATGATTCATGATTCATGATTCAATTCATGATTCATGATTCATGATTCATGATTCTTGATTCATGATTCATGATTCGATTCATGATTCATGATTCGATTCATGATTCATGATTCATGATTGAATTCATGATTTATGATTCATGATTCATAATTCAATTCATGATTCATGATTCAGTTCATGATTCATAATTCATGATTCATGATTCAGTTCATGATTCATTATTCAATTCATGATTCGAATCCTGATTCAATTCATGATTCAATTCATGATTCATGATTCAATTCATAATTTATAATTCATGATTCATGATTCAATTCATGATTCGTTTTTCATGATTCAATTCATGATTAATGATTCATGATTCATGATTAAATTCATGATTCATGATTCGATTCATGATTCATGATTCAATTCATGATTCATGATTCATGATTCAATTCATGATTCATGATTCATGATTCAAGTTATGATTCATGTTTCAATTCTTGATTCAATTCATGATTCATGATTCATGATTCAATTAATGATTCATGATTCATGATTCATGATTCAATTAATGATTCATGATTCATGATTCATGATTCAATTCATGATTCATGATTCATTATTCAATTCATGATTCATGATTCATTATTCAATTCATGATTCATGATTCCTGATTTGATTCATGATTCATGATTCATGATTCGATTCATGATTTATGATTCAAATTATGATTCATGATTCAATTCATGATTCATGATTCGATTCATGATTCTTGATTCATGATTCTTGATTCGATTCATGATTCATAATTAATGATTCAATTCATGATTCATGATTCATGATTCGATTCATGATTCATGATTCAATTCATGATTCATGATTCATGATTCAATTCATGATTCATGATTCATGATTCAATTCATGATTCATGAATTATGATTCATGATTCAATTCATGATTCATGATTCATGATTTAATTCATGATTCATGAATTATGATTCAATTCATGATTCATGATTCATGATTCAATTCATGATTCATGATTCATTATTCATGATTCATGATTTAATTCATGATTCATGAATTATGATTCAATTCATGATTCATGATTCAATTCATGATTCATGATTCATGATTGAATTCATGATTCATTATTCATGATTCGATTCATGATTCATGATTCATGATTCAATTCAAGATTCATGATTCATGATTCAATTCATGATTCCTGATTCATGATTCAAGTCATGTTTCATGATTCAATTCATGATTTAATTCATGACTCATGATTTATGTTTCAATTCATGATTCAATTCATGATTCATGATTCAATTCATAATTTATAATTCATGATTTATGATTCAATTCATGATTCGTTTTTCATGATTCATTTCATGATTAATTATTCATGATTCATGATTGAATTCATGATTCATGATTCATGATTCGATTTATGATTCATGATTTAATTCATGATTCATGATGCAATTCATGATTCATGATTCATGATTGAATTCATGATTCATGATTCATGATTCGATTCATGATTCATGATTTAATTCATGATTCATGATGCAATTCATGATTCATGATTCATGATTCAATTCATGATTCATGATTCATGATTCATGATTTATGATTCAAGTTATGATTCATGTTTCAATTCATGATTCAATTCATGATTCATGATTCATGATTCATGATTCATGATTTATGATTCAAGTTATGATTCATGTTTCAATTCATGATTCAATTCATGATTCATGATTCATGATTCAATTAATGATTCATTATTCATGATTCAATTCATGATTTATGATTCATGATTCAATTCATGATTCATGATTCGATTCATGATTCATGATTCATGATTCAATTCATGATTCATGATTCATGATTTATGATTCAATTCATGATTCATGATTCATGATTCAATTCATGATTCATGATTTGATTCATGATTCTTGATTCATGATTCATGATTCGATTCATGATTCAATTCATGATTCATGATTCATGATTCAATTAATGATTCATGATTCATGGTTCAATTAATGATTCATGATTCATGATTCCATTCATGATTCATGATTCATTTCATGATTCATGATTCGATTCATGATTCTTGATTCATGATTCGATTCATGATTCATGATTCATGATTCAATTCATGATTCATGATTCATGATTCATGATTCTTGATTTGATTCATGATTCATGATTCGATTCATGATTTATGATTCAAATTATGATTCATGATTCAATTCATGATTCATGATTCGATTCATGATTCTTGATTCATGATTCTTGATTCGATTCATGATTCATAATTAATGATTCAATTCATGATTCATGATTCATGATTCGATTCATGATTCATGATTCAATTCATGATTCATGATTCATGATTCAATTCATAATTCATGAGTCGATTCATGATTCATGATTCATGATTCATGATTCAATTCATGATTCATGAATTATGATTCAATTCATGATTCATGATTCATGATTCAATTCATGATTCATGATTCATGATTTAATTCATGATTCATGAATTATGATTCAATTCATGATTCATGATTCATGATTCAATTCATGATTCATGATTCATGATTGAATTCATGATTCATTATTCATGATTCGATTCATGATTCATGATTCATGATTCAATTCAAGATTCATGATTCAATTCATGATTCCTGATTCATGATTCAAGTCATGTTTCATGATTCAATTCATGATTTAATTCATGACTCATGATTTATGTTTCAATTCATGATTCAATTCATGATTCATGATTCAATTCATAATTTATAATTCATGATTCATGATTGAATTCATGATTCATGATTCATGATTCATGATTCAATTCATGATTCATGATTCAATTCATGATTCATGATTCAATTCATGATTCATGATTCAATTCATGATTCATGATTCATGATTCATGATTCAAGTTATGATTCATGTTTCAATTCATGATTCAATTCATGATTCATGATTCAATTAATGATTCATGATTCATGATTCATGATTCAATTCATGATTCATGATTCATGATTCAATTGATGATTCATGATTTGATTCATGATTCTTGATTCATGATTCATGATTCGATTCATGATTCATGATTCATGATTCAATTAATGATTCATGATTCATAATTCAATTAATGATTCATGATTCATGATTCAATTAATGATTCATGATTCATGATTCAATTAATGATTCATGATTCATGATTCATGATTCATTTCATGATTCATGATTCGATTCATGATTCTTGATTCATGATTCGATTCATGATTCATGATTCAATTCATGATTCATGATTCATGATTCATGATTCTTGATTCATGATTCGATTCATGATTCATGATTCGATTCATGATTCATGATTCATGATTGAATTCATGATTTATGATTCATGATTCATAATTCAATTCATGATTCATGATTCAGTTCATGATTCATAATTCATGATTCATGATTCAGTTCATGATTCATTATTCAATTCATGATTCGAATCCTGATTCAATTCATGATTCAATTCATGATTCATGATTCAATTCATAATTTATAATTCATGATTCATGATTCAATTCAGGATTCGTTTTTCATGATTCAATTCATGATTAATGATTCATGATTCATGATTAAATTCATGATTCATGATTCGATTCATGATTCATGATTCAATTCATGATTCATGATTCATGATTCAATTCATGATTCATGATTCATGATTCAAGTTATGATTCATGTTTCAATTCATGATTCAATTCATGATTCATGATTCATGATTCAATTAATGATTCATGATTCATGATTCATGATTCAATTAATGATTCATGATTCATGATTCATGATTCAATTCATGATATATGATTCATGATTCAATTCATGATTCATGATTCGATTCATGATTCTTGATTCATGATTCATGATTCGATTCATGATTCGATTCATGATTCATAAATCATGATTGAATTCATGATTCATGATTCGATTCATGATTCAATTCATGATTCATGATTCATGATTCAATTCATGATTCAATTCATGATTCATGATTTATGATTCATGATTCTTGATTAAATTCATGATTCATGATTCGATTCATGATTCTTGATTCATGATTTATGATTCGATTCATGATTCATGATTCGGTTCATGATTCATGATTCAATTCATGATTCGAATCCTGATTCAATTCATGATTCATGATTCGATTTATGATTCATGATTCATGATTCCATTCATGATTCATGATTCATGATTCAATTTATGATTCATGATTCATGATTTATGATTCAATTCATGATTCATGATTCATGATTCGATTCATGATTCATGATTCATAATTCAATTCATAATTCATGATTCATGATTCGATTCATGATTCATGATTCAATTCATGATTCATGATTCAATTCATGATTCATGATTCATGATTCAAATCATGATTTGATTTATGATTCATGATTTAATTCATGATTCATGATTCATGATACAATTCATGATTCATGATTCATGATTGAATTCATGATTCATGATTGAATTCATGATTCATGATTCATGATTCAATTCATGATTCATGATTCATGATTCAATTCATGATTTGATTCATGATTCATGATTCGATTCATGATTCGTGATTCATGTTTCAATTCATGATTAATGATTCATGATTCATGATTGAATTCATGATTCATGATTCGATTCATGATTCATGATTCAATTCATGATTCATGATTCAAATCATGATTCATGATTCGATGCATAATTCATGATTCATGATTCAATTCATGATTCATGATTCATGATTTAATTCATGTTTCATGAGTCATGATTCATAATTCATGATTCATGATTCGATTCATGATTCTTGATTCATGATTCATGATTCGATTCATGATTCATGATTCGATTCATGATTCATGATTCGATTCATGATTCTTGATTCATGATTCATGATTCGATTCATGATTCATGATTCGATTCATGATTCTTGATTCATGATTCATTATTCGATTCATGATTTATAATTCGATTCATGATTCATGATTTATGATTGAATTCATGATTCATGATTCATGATTCATGATTTAGTTCATGATTCATTATTCAATTCATGATTCGAATCCTGATTCAATTCATGATTCAATTCATGATTCATGATTCATGATTCAATTCATAATTTATAATTCATGATTCATGATTCAATTCATGATTCGTTTTTCATGATTTAATTCATGATTAATGATTCATGATTCATGATTGAATTCATGATTCATGTTTCGATTCATGATTTAAGATTCGATTCAATTCATGATTCATGATTCATGATTCAAGTTATGATTCATGTTTCAATTCATGATTCAATTCATGATTAATGATTCATGATTCAATTAATGATTCATGATTCATGATTCATGATTCAATTAATGATTCTTGATTCATGATTCATGATTCAATTCATGATTCATGATTCGATTCATGATTCATGATTCATGATTCATGATTCAATTCATGATTCATGATTCATGATTCATGATTCAATTCATGATTCATGATTCATGATTAAATTCATGATTCATGATTCGATTCATGATTCTTGATTCATGATTCATGATTCGATTCATGATTCATAAATCATGATTGAATTCATGATTCATGATTCATGATTCGATTCATGATTCATGATTCATGATTCAATTCATGATTCATGATTCATGATTCATGATTCAATTCATGATTCATGATTCATGATTCGGTTCATGATTCATGATTCAATTCATGATTCATGATTCAATTCATGATTCGAATCCTGATTCAATTCATGATTCATGATTCGATTTATGATTCATGATTCATGATTCTATTCATGATTCAATTCATGATTCGAATCCTGATTCAATTCATGATTCATGATTCAATTTATGATTCATGATTCATGATTTATGATTCAATTCATGATTCATGATTCATGATTCAAGATTCATGATTCATGATTCGATTCATGATTCAATTCATGATTTATGATTCATGATTCATGATTCATGATTCATGATTCAATTCATGATTCATGATTCGATTCATGATTCTTAATTCATGATTCATGATTCGATTCATGATTCATGATTCATGATTAAATTCATAATTCATGATTCATGATTCGATTCATGATTCATGATTCATGATTCAAATCATGATTTGATTTATGATTCATGATTCAATTCATGATTCATGATTCATGATACAATTCATGATTCATGATTCATGATTGAATTCATGATTCATGATTGAATTCATGATTCATGATTGAATTCATAATTGAATTCATGATTCATGATTCAATTCATGATTCATGATTCATGATTCAATTCATGATTTGATTCATGATTCGTGATTCATGTTTCAATTCATGATTCATGATTCATGATTCATAATTCGATTCATGATTCTTGATTCAATTGATGATTCATGATTCGATTCATGATTCATGATTCATTTAATGATTCATGATTCATGATTCATGTTTCAATTAATGATTCATGATTCATGATTCATGATTCAATTAATGAATCATGATTCATGATTCATGTTTCAATTAATGATTCATGATTCATGATTCATGATTCAATTCATGATTCATGATTCATGATTCAATTCATGATTCATGATTCGATTCATGATTCTTGATTCATGATTCATGATTCGATTCATGATTCATGATTCAATTCATGATTTATGATTCATGATTCATGATTCATGATTCAATTCATGTTTCATGAGTCATGATTCTTAATTCATGATTCATGATTCGATTCATGATTCTTGATTCATGATTCATGATTCGATTCATGATTCATGATTCATGATTCAATTCATGATTCATGATTCATGATTCGATTCATGATTCATGATTGAATTCATGATTCATGATTCAATTCATGATTTGATTTATGATTCATGATTCAATTCATGATTCATGATTCATGATTCAATTCATGATTCATGATTCATGATTGAATTTATGATTCATGATTCAATTCATGATTCATGATTCAATTCATGATTGAATTCATGATTCATGATTCAATTTATGATTCATGATTCATGGTTCAATTCATAATTTGATGCATGATTCATGATTCGTGATTCATGTTTCAATTCATGATTAATGATTCATGATTCATAATTCAATTCATGATTCATGATTCATGATTCGATTCATGATTCATGATTAATGATTCATGATTCATGATTCAATTCATGATTCATGATTCATGATTAGATTCATGATTCATGATTTAATTCATGATTCATGATTCAAATCATGATTCATGATTCAATTCATGATTAATGATTCATGATTCATGATTGAATTCATGATTCATGATTCATGATTTGATTCATGATTCATGATTCAATTCATGATTCATAATTCAAATCATGATTCATGATTCAATTCATGATTCACGATTCAATTCATGATTCATGATTCGATTTATGATTCATGATTCATGATTCAATTCATGATTCATGATTCAATTCATGATTCGAATCCTGATTCAATTCATGATTCGAATCCTGATTCAATTCATGATTCGAATCCTGATTCAATTCATGATTCGAATCCTGATTCAATTCATGATTCATGATTCAATTTATGATTCATGATTCAATTCATGATTCATGATTCATGATTCAATTCATGATTCATGATTCATGATTTGATTCATGATTAATGATTCATGATTCATGATATAATTCATGATTCATTATTCATGATTTGATTCATGATTCATGATTCAATTCATGATTCATGATTCAATTCATGATTCATGATTCATGATTCAAGTCATGATTCATGATTCATGATACAATTAATGATTCATGATTCATGATTCAATTAATGATTCATGATTCATGATTCATTTCATAATTCATGATTCGATTCATGATTCTTGATTCATGATTCAATTCATGATTCATGATTCATGATTCAATTCGTGATTTATGATTCATGATTCAATTCATGAATTATGATTCAAATCATGATTCATGATTCAATTCATGATTCTTGATTCATGATTCATGATTCGATTCATGATTCATGATTGAATTCATGATTCATGATTCATGATTCATGATTCGATTCATGATTCATGATTCAATTCATGATTCATGATTCATGATTCGATTCATGAGTCATGATTAATGATTCATGATTCTTGATTCAATATATGATTCATGATTCAATTCATGATTCATAATTCATGATTCATGATTCAATTCATGATTCATGATTCATGATTCAATTCATGATTCATGATTCGATTCATAATTCATAATTCATGATTGAATTCATGATTCATGATTCATGATTCATAATTCAATTCATGATTCATGATTCAGTTCATGATTCATAATTCATGATTCATGATTCAGTTCATGATTCATTATTCAATTCATGGTTTGAATCCTGATTCAATTCATGATTCATGATTCGATTCATGATTCAATTCATGATTCATGATTCATGATTCAATTCATGATTCATGATTCATTATTCAATTCATGATTCATGATTCATGATTCATGATTTGATTCATGATTCATGATTCATGATTCGATTCATGATTTATGATTCAAATTATGATTCATGATTCAATTCATGATTCATGATTCGATTCATGAATCTTGATTCATGATTCTTGATTCGATTCATGATTCATAATTAATGATTCAATTCATGATTCATGATTCATGATTCAATTCATGATTCATGATTGAATTCATGATTCATGATTCATGATTCAATTCATAATTCATGATTCATGATTCAATTTGTGATTTATGATTCATGATTCATTTCATGATTCATGATTCAAATCATGATTCATGATTCGATTCATGATTCTTGATTCATGATTCATGATTCGATTCATGATTCATGATTGAATTCATGATTCATGATTCATGATTCATGATTCGATTCATGATTCATGATTCAATTCATGATTCATGATTCATGATTCAATTCATGAGTCATGATTAATGATTCATGATTCTTGATTCAATATATGATTCATGATTCAATTCATGATTCATAATTCATGATTCATGATTCAATTCATGATTCATGATTCATGATACAATTTATGATTCATGATTCATGATTCAATTCATGATTCAATTCATGATTGATGATTCATGATTCGATTCATTATTCATTATTCATGATTGAATTCATGATTCATGATTCATGATTCATAATTCAATTCATGATTCATGATTCAGTTCATGATTCATAATTCATGATTCATGATTCAGTTCATGATTCATTATTCAATTCATGGTTTGAATCCTGATTCAATTCATGATTCATGATTCGATTCATGATTCAATTCATGATTCATGATTCATGATTCAATTCATGATTCATGATTCATGATTCATGATTTGATTCATGATTCATGATTCATGATTCGATTCATGATTTATGATTCAAATTATGATTCATGATTCAATTCATGATTCATGATTCGATTCATGATTCTTGATTCATGATTCTTGATTCGATTCATGATTCATAATTAATGATTCAATTCATGATTCATGATTCAATTCATGATTCATGATTCAATTCATAATTCATGAGTCGATTCATGATTCATGATTCATGATTCAATTCAAGAATCATGATTCATGATTCAATTCATGGTTCCTGATTCATGATTCAAGTCATGTTTCATGATTCAATTCATGATTCAATTCATGATTCATGATTCATGATTCAATTTATGATTCATGATTTATGATTCATGATTCATGATTCTATTCATGACTCATGATTTATGTTTCAATTCATGATTCAATTCATGATTCATGATTCATGATTCAATTCATAATTTATAATTCATGATTCTTGATTCAATTCATGATTCGTTTTTCATGATTCAATTCATGATTAATGATTCATGATTCATGATTGAATTCATGATTCATGATTCATGATTCGATTCATGATTCATGATTCAATTCATGATTCATGATTCAATTCATGATTCATGATTCATGATTCAAGTTATGATTCATGTTTCAATTCATGATTCAATTCATGATTCATGATTCATGATTCAATTAATGATTCATAATTCATGATTCATGATTCAATTCATGATTTATGATTCATGATTCAATTCATGATTCATGATTCGATTCATGATTCATGATTCAATTCATGATTCATGATTCATGAATTATGATTCAATTCATGATTCATGATTCATGATTCAATTCATGATTCATGATTCATGATTGAATTCATGATTCATTATTCATGATTCGATTCATGATTCATGATTCATGATTCAATTCAAGATTCATGATTCAATTCATGATTCCTGATTCATGATTCAAGTCATGTTTCATGATTCAATTCATGATTTAATTCATGACTCATGATTTATGTTTCAATTCATGATTCAATTCATGATTCATGATTCAATTCATAATTTATAATTCATGATTCATGATTGAATTCATGATTCATGATTCATGATTCATGATTCAATTCATGATTCATGATTCAATTCATGATTCATGATTCAATTCATGATTCATGATTCATGATTCATGATTCAAGTTATGATTCATGTTTCAATTCATGATTCAATTCATGATTCATGATTCATGATTCAATTAATGATTCATGATTCATGATTCATGATTCAATTCATGATTCATGATTCATGATTCAATTCATGATTCATGATTTGATTCATGATTCTTGATTCATGATTCATGATTCGATTCATGATTCATGATTCATGATTCAATTAATGATTCATGATTCATAATTCAATTAATGATTCATGATTCATGATTCAATTAATGATTCATGATTCATGATTCAATTAATGATTCATGATTCATGATTCATGATTCATTTCATGATTCATGATTCGATTCATGATTCTTGATTCATGATTCGATTCATGATTCATGATTCATGATTCAATTCATGATTCATAATTCATGATTCATGATTCTTGATTCATGATTCATGATTCGATTCATGATTCATGATTCGATTCATGATTCATGATTCATGATTGAATTCATGATTTATGATTCATGATTCATAATTCAATTCATGATTCATGATTCAGTTCATGATTCATAATTCATGATTCATGATTCAGTTCATGATTCATTATTCAATTCATGATTCGAATCCTGATTCAATTCATGATTCAATTCATGATTCATGATTCAATTCATAATTTATAATTCATGATTCATGATTTAATTCATGATTCGTTTTTCATGATTCAATTCATGATTAATGATTCATGATTCATGATTAAATTCATGATTCATGATTCGATTCATGATTCATGATTCAATTCATGATTCATGATTCATGATTCAAGTTATGATTCATGTTTCAATTCATGATTCAATTCATGATTCATGATTCATGATTCAATTAATGATTCATGATTCATGATTCATGATTCAATTAATGATTCATGATTCATGATTCATGATTCAATTCATGATATATGATTCATGATTCAATTCATGATTCATGATTCGATTCATGATTCTTGATTCATGATTCATGATTCGATTCATGATTCATGATTCATGATTCAATTCATGATTCATGATTCATGATTCATGATTCATGATTCAATTCATGATTCATGATTCATGATTAAATTCATGATTTATGATTCGATTCATGATTCTTGATTCATGATTCATGATTCGATTCATGATTCATAAATCATGATTGAATTCATGATTCATGATTCGATTCATGATTCAATTCATGATTCATGATTCATGATTCAATTCATGATTCATGATTCATGATTCATGATTTAATTCATGATTCATGATTCATGATTCAATTCATGATTCAATTCATGATTCATGATTTATGATTCATGATTCTTGATTAAATTCATGATTCATGATTCGATTCATGATTCATGATTTATGATTCGATTCATGATTCATGATTCGGTTCATGATTCATGATTCAATTCATGATTCATGATTCAATTCATGATTCGAATCCTGATTCAATTCATGATTCATGATTCGATTTATGATTCATGATTCATGATTCCATTCATGATTCAAGATTCATGATTCAATTTATGATTCATGATTCATGATTTATGATTCAATTCATGATTCATGATTCGATTTATGATTCATGATTCATAATTCAATTCATAATTCATGATTCATGATTCGATTCATGATTCATGATTCAATTCATGATTCATGATTCAATTCATGATTCATGATTCATGATTCAAATCATGATTTGATTTATGATTCATGATTCAATTCATGATTCATGATTCATGATACAATTCATGATTCATGATTCATGATTCAATTCATGATTCATGATTGAATTCATGATTCATGATTCATGATTCAATTCATGATTCATGATTCATGATTCAATTCATGATTTGATTCATGATTCATGATTCGATTCATGATTCGTGATTCATGTTTCAATTCATGATTAATGATTCATGATTCATGATTGAATTCATGATTCATGATTCGATTCATGATTCATGATTCAATTCATGATTCATGATTCAAATCATGATTCATGATTCGATGCATGATTCATGATTCATGATTCAATTCATGATTCATGATTCATGATTTAATTCATGTTTCATGAGTCATGATTCATAATTCATGATTCATGATTCGATTCATGATTCTTGATTCATGATTCATGATTCGATTCATGATTCATGATTCGATTCATGATTCATGATTCGATTCATGATTCTTGATTCATGATTCATGATTCGATTCATGATTCATGATTCGATTCATGATTCTTGATTCATGATTCATTATTCGATTCATGATTTATAATTCGATTCATGATTCATGATTCATGATTGAATTCATGATTCATGATTCATGATTCATGATTTAGTTCATGATTCATTATTCAATTCATGATTCGAATCCTGATTCAATTCATGATTCAATTCATGATTCATGATTCATGATTCAATTCATAATTTATAATTCATGATTCATGATTCAATTCATGATTCGTTTTTCATGATTCAATTCATGATTAATGATTCATGATTCATGATTGAATTCATGATTCATGTTTCGATTCATGATTTAAGATTCGATTCAATTCATGATTCATGATTCATGATTCAAGTTATGATTCATGTTTCAATTCATGATTCAATTCATGATTAATGATTCATGATTCAATTAATGATTCATGATTCATGATTCAATTAATGATTCTTGATTCATGATTCATGATTCAATTCATGATTCATGATTCGATTCATGATTCATGATTCATGATTCATGATTCAATTCATGATTCATGATTCATGATTAAATTCATGATTCATGATTCGATTCATGATTCTTGATTCATGATTCATGATTCGATTCATAATTCATAAATCATGATTGAATTCATGATTCATGTTTCATGATTCGATTCATGATTCATGATTCATGATTCAATTCATGATTCATGATTCATGATTCATGATTCAATTCATGATTCATGATTCATGATTCGGTTCATGATTCATGATTCAATTCATGATTCATGATTCAATTCATGATTCGAATCCTGATTCAATTCATGATTCATGATTCGATTTATGATTCATGATTCATGATTCTATTCATGATTCAATTCATGATTCGAATCCTGATTCAATTCATGATTCATGATTCAAATTTATGATTCATGATTCATGATTTATGATTCAATTCATGATTCATGATTCATGATTCAAGATTCATGATTCATGATTCGATTCATGATTCAATTCATGATTTATGATTCATGATTCATGATTCATGATTCAATTCATGATTCATGATTCGATTCATGATTCTTAATTCATGATTTATGATTCGATTCATGATTCATGATTCATGATTCAATTCATGATTCATGATTCATGATTCGATTCATGATTCATGATTCATGATTCAAATCATGATTTGATTTATGATTCATGATTCAATTCATGATTCATGATTCATGATACAATTCATGATTCATGATTCATGATTGAATTCATGATTCATGATTGAATTCATGATTCATGATTGAATTCATGATTCATGATTGAATTCATAATTGAATTCATGATTCATGATTCAATTCATGATTCATGATTCATGATTCAATTCATGATTTGATTCATGATTCGTGATTCATGTTTCAATTCATGATTCATGATTCATGATTCATAATTCGATTCATAATTCATGATTCAATTGATGATTCATGATTCATGATTCGATTCATGATTCATGATTCATTTAATGATTCATGATTCATGATTCATGTTTCAATTAATGATTCATGATTCATGATTCAATTAATGATTCATGATTCATGATTCATGATTCAATTAATGATTCATGATTCATGATTCATGATTCAATTCATGATATATGATTCATGATTCAATTCATGATTCATGATTCGATTCATGATTCTTGATTCATGATTCATGATTCGATTCATGATTCATGATTCAATTCATGATTTATGATTCATGATTCAATTCATGATATATGATTCATGATTCAATTCATGTTTCATGAGTCATGATTCTTAATTCATGATTCATGATTCGATTCATGATTTCTTGATTCATGATTCATGATTCGATTCATGATTCATGATTCATGATTCAATTCATGATTCATGATTCATGATTCGATTCATGATTCATGATTGAATTCATAATTCATGATTCATGATTCAATTCATGATTTGATTTATGATTCATGATTCAATTCATGATTCATGATTCATGATTCAATTCATGATTCATGATTCATGATTCAATTCATGATTCATGATTCATGATTGAATTCATGATTCATGATTGAATTCATGATTCATGATTCAATTCATGATTGAATTCATGATTCATGATTCAATTTATGATTCATGATTCATGGTTCAGTTCATAATTTGATGCATGATTCATGATTCGTGATTCATGTTTCAATTCATGATTAATGATTCATGATTCATGATTCAATTCATGATTCATGATTCATGATTCGATTCATGATTCATGATTAATGATTCATGATTCATGATTCAATTCATGATTCATGATTCATGATTAGATTCATGATTCATGATTTAATTCATGATTCATGATTCAAATCATGATTCATGATTCAATTTATGATTAATGATTCATGATTCATGATTGAATTCATGATTCATGATTCATGATTTGATTCATGATTCATGATTCAATTCATGATTCATAATTCAAATCATGATTCATGATTCAATTCATGATTCACGATTCAATTCATGATTCATGATTCGATTTATGATTCATGATTCATGATTCAATTCATGATTCATGATTCAATTCATGATTCGAATCCTGATTCAATTCATGATTCGAATCCTGATTCAATTCATGATTCGAATCCTGATTCAATTCATGATTCGAATCCTGATTCAATTCATGATTCATGATTCAATTTATGATTCATGATTCAATTCATGATTCATGATTCATGATTCAATTCATGATTCATGATTCATGATTTGATTCATGATTAATGATTCATGATTCATGATATAATTCATGATTCATTATTCATGATTTGATTCATGATTCATGATTCAATTCATGATTCATGATTCAATTCATGATTCATGATTCATGATTCAAGTCATGATTCATGATTCATGATTCAATTAATGATTCATGATTCATGATTCATGATACAATTAATGATTCATGATTCATGATTCAATTAATGATTCATGATTCATGATTCATTTCATAATTCATGATTCGATTCATGATTCTTGATTCATGATTCAATTCATGATTCATGATTCATGATTCAATTCGTGATTTATGATTCATGATTCAATTCATGAATTATGATTCAAATCATGATTCATGATTCGATTCATGATTCTTGATTCATGATTCATGATTCGATTCATGATTCATGATTGAATTCATGATTCATGATTCATGATTCATGATTCGATTCATGATTCATGATTCAATTCATGATTCATGATTCATGATTCAATTCATGAGTCATGATTAATGATTCATGATTCTTGATTCAATAAATGATTCATGATTCAATTCATGATTCATAATTCATGATTCATGATTCAATTCATGATTCATGATTCATGATTCAATTCATGATTCATGATTCAATTCATGATTCAATTCATGATTCATGATTCATGATTCGATTCATAATTCATAATTCATGATTGAATTCATGATTCATGATTCATAATTCAATTCATGATTCATGATTCAGTTCATGATTCATAATTCATGATTCATGTTTCAGTTCATGATTCATTATTCAATTCATGGTTTGAATCCTGATTCAATTCATGATTCATGATTCGATTCATGATTCAATTCATGATTCATGATTCATGATTCAATTCATGATTCATGATTCATTATTCAATTCATGATTCATGATTCATGATCATGATTTGATTCATGATTCATGATTCATGATTCGATTCATGATTTATGATTCAAATTATGATTCATGATTCAATTCATGATTCATGATTCGATTCATGATTCTTGATTCATGATTCTTGATTCGATTCATGATTCATAATTAATGATTCAATTCATGATTCATGATTCATGATTCAATTCATGATTCATGATTGAATTCATGATTCATGATTCATGATTCAATTCATAATTCATGATTCATGATTCAATTCGTGATTTATGATTCATGATTCAATTCATGATTCATGATTCAAATCATGATTCATGATTCGATTCATGATTCTTGATTCATGATTCATGATTCGATTCATGATTCATGATTGAATTCATGATTCATGATTCATGATTCATGATTCGATTCATGATTCATGATTCAATTCATGATTCATGATTCATGATTCAATTCATGAGTCATGATTAATGATTCATGATTCTTGATTCAATATATGATTCATGATTCAATTCATGATTCATAATTCATGATTCATGATTCAATTCATGATTCATGATTCATGATACAATTTATGATTCATGATTCATGATTCAATTCATGATTCTATTCATGATTCATGATTCATGATTCAATTCATGATTCATGATTCAATTCATGATTCAATTCATGATTCGATTCATTATTCATTATTCATGATTGAATTCATGATTCATGATTCATGATTCATAATTCAATTCATGATTCATGATTCAGTTCATGATTCATAATTCATGATTCATGATTCAGTTCATGATTCATTATTCAATTCATGGTTTGAATCCTGATTCAATTCATGATTCATGATTCGATTCATGATTCAATTCATGATTCATGATTCATGATTCAATTCATGATTCATGATTCATGATTCATGATTTGATTCATGATTCATGATTCATGATTCGATTCATGATTTATGATTCAAATTATGATTCATGATTCAATTCATGATTCATGATTCGATTCATGATTCTTGATTCATGATTCTTGATTCGATTCATGATTCATAATTAATGATTCAATTCATGATTCATGATTCAATTCATGATTCATGATTCATGATTCAATTCATAATTCATGAGTCGATTCATGATTCATGATTCATGATTCAATTCAAGAATCATGATTCATGATTCAATTCATGGTTCCTGATTCATGATTCAAGTCATGTTTCATGATTCAATTCATGATTCAATTCATGATTCATGATTCAATTTATGATTCATGATTTATGATTCATGATTCATGATTCTATTCATGACTCATGATTTATGTTTCAATTCATGATTCAATTCATGATTCATGATTCATGATTCAATTCATAATTTATAATTCATGATTCTTGATTCAATTCATGATTCGTTTTTCATGATTCAATTCATGATTAATGATTCATGATTCATGATTGAATTCATGATTCATGATTCATGATTCGATTCATGATTCATGATTCAATTCATGATTCATGATTCAATTCATGATTCATGATTCATGATTCAAGTTATGATTCATGTTTCAATTCATGATTCAATTCATGATTCATGATTCATGATTCAATTAATGATTCATAATTCATGATTCATGATTCAATTCATGATTTATGATTCATGATTCAATTCATGATTCATGATTCGATTCATGATTCATGATTCAATTCATGATTCATGATTCATGATTAAATTCATGATTCATGATTCGATTCATGATTCTTGATTCATGATTCATGATTCGATTCATGATTCATGTTTCAATTCATGATTCAATTCATGATTCATGATTCATGATTCAATTAATGATTCATGATTCATGATTCATGATTCAATTAATGATTCATGATTCATGATTCATGATTCAATTAATGATCATGATTCATGATTCATGATTCAATTAATGATTCATGATTCATGATTCAATTCATGATTTATGATTCATGATTCAATTCATGATTCATGATTCGATTCATGATTCTTGATTCATGATTCATGATTCGATTCATGATTCATGATTCATGATTCAATTCATGATTCATGATTCATGATTAAATTCATGATTCATGATTCGATTCATGATTCTTGATTCATGATTCATGATTCGATTCATGATTCATAAATCATGATTCATGATTCGATTCATGATTCCTGATTCAATTCGTGATTCATGATTCATGATTCATGATTCAATTTATGATTCATGATTCATGATTCAATTCATGATTCATGATTCATGATTCATGATTCAATTCATGATTCTTGATTCATGATTCATGATTCGATTCATGATTCATGATTCGATTCATGATTCTTGATTCATGATTCATGATTCGATTCATGATTCATAATTCGATTCATGATTCATGATTCATGATTGAATTCATGATTCATGATTCATGATTCATGATTTAGTTCATGATTCATTATTCAATTCATGATTCGAATCCTGATTCAATTCATGATTCAATTCATGATTCGAATCCTGATTCAATTCATGATTCAATTCATGATTCATGATTCAATTCATAATTTATAATTCATGATTCATGATTCAATTCATGATTCGTTTTTCATGATTCAATTCATGATTAATGATTCATGATTCATGATTGAATTCATTATTCATGATTCATGATTCGATTCATGATTTAATATCGATTCAATTCATGATTCATGATTCATGATTCAATTAATGATTCATAATTCATGATTCATGATTCAATTAATGATTCATGATTCATGATTCATGATTCAATTCATGATTTATGATTCATGATTCAATTCATGATTCATGATTCGATTCATGATTCTTGATTCATGATTCATGATTCGATTCATGATTTATGATTCATGATTCATGATTCAATTCATGATTCATGATTCATGATTAAATTCATGATTCATGATTCGATTCATGATTCTTGATTCATGATTCATGATTCGATTCATGATTCATAAATCATGATTGAATTCATGATTCATGATTCATGATTCGATTCATGATTCATGATTCATGATTCAATTCATGATTCATGATTCATGATTCAATCATGATTCATGATTCATGATTCGGTTCATGATTCATGATTCAATTCATGATTCATGATTCAATTCATGATTCGATTCATGATTCGATTTATGATTCATGATTCATGATTCTATTCATGATTCATGATTCATGATTCAATTTATGATTCATGATTCATGATTTATGATTCAATTCATGATTCATGATTCATGATTCAAGATTCATGATTCATGATTCGATTCATGATTCATGATTCAATTCATGATTCATGATTCATGATTCATGATTCAATTCATGATTCATGATTCGATTCATGATTCTTAATTCATGATTCATGATTCGATTCATGATTCATGATTTATGATTCAATTCATAATTCATGATTCATGATTCGATTCATGATTCATGATTCAATTCATGATTCATGATTCATGATTTAATTCATGATTTGATGCATGATTCGTGATTCATGTTTCAATTCATGATTCATGATTCATGATTCATGATTCGATTCATGATTCATGATTCATTTCATGATTCATGATTCATGATTCAATTTATGATTCATGATTCATGATTCATGATTCAATTAATGATTCATGATTCATGATTCATGATTCAATTAATGATTCATGATTCATGATTCATGATTCATGATTCAATTAATGATTCATGATTCATGATTCATGATTCAATTAATGATTCATGATTCATGATTCATGATTCAATTCATGATTTATGATTCATGATTCAATTCATGATTCATGATTCGATTCATGATTCTTGATTCATGAATCATGATTCGATTCATGATTCATGATTCAATTCATGATTTATGATTCATGATTCATGATTCATGATTCAATTCATGTTTCATGAGTCATGATTCTTAATTCATGATTCATGATTCAATTCATGATTCTTGATTCATGATTCATGATTCGATTCATGATTCATGATTCATGATTCATGATTCAATTCATGATTCATGATTCATGATTCGATTCATGATTCATGATTGAATTCATGATTCATGATTTATGATTCAATTCATGATTTGATTTATGATTCATGATTCAATTCATGATTCATGATTCATGATTCAATTCATGATTCATGATTCATGATTCAATTCATGATTCATGATTGAATTCATGATTCATGATTCATGATTGAATTCATGATTCATGATTGAATTCATGATTCATGATTGAATTCATGATTGAATTCATGATTCATGATTCAATTTATGATTCATGATTCATGGTTCAATTCATGATTTGATGCATGATTCATGATTCGTGATTCATGTTTCAATTCATGATTAATGATTCATGATTCATGATTCAAATTATGATTCATGATTCATGATTCGATTCATGATTCATGATTTAATTCATGATTCATGATTCAAATCATGATTCATGATTCAATTCATGATTAATGATTCATGATTCATGATTTAATTCATGATTCATGATTCATGATTCGATTCATGATTCATGATTCAATTCATGATTCATAATTCAAATGATGATTCATGATTCAATTCATGATTCATGATTCAATTCATGATTCATGATTCGATATATGATTCATGATTCATGATTCAATTCATGATTCATGATTCAATTCATGATTCGAATCCTGATTCAATTCATGATTCGAATCCTGATTCAATTCATGATTCGAATCCTGATTCAATTCATAATTCGAATCCTGATTCAATTCATGATTTGAATCCTGATTCAATTCATGATTCATGATTCAATTTATGATTCATGATTCAATTCATGATTCATGATTCATGATTCAATTCATGATTCATGATTCGATTCATGATTAATGATTCATGATTCATGATATAATTCATGATTCATTATTTATGATTTGATTCATGATTCATGATTCAATTCATGATTCATGATTCAATTCATGATTTATGATTCATGATTCAAGTCATGATTCATGATTCATGATTCAATTAATGATTCATGATTCATGATTCAATTAATTATTCATGATTCATAATTCATTTCATGATTCATGATTCGATTCATGATTCTTGATTCATGATTCAATTCATGATTCATGATTCATGATTCAATTCGTGATTTATGATTCATGATTCAATTCATGATTCATGATTCGATTCATGATTCTTGATTCATGATTCATGATTCGATTCATGATTCATGATTGAATTCATGATTCATGATTCATGAATTATGATTCATGATTCATGATTCGATTCATGATTCATGATTCAATTCATGATTCATGATTCATGATTCAATTCATGAGTCATGATTAATGATTCATGATTCTTGATTCAATACATGATTCATGATTCAATTCATGATTCATAATTCATGATTCATGATTCAATTCATGATTCATGATTCATGATACAATTTATGATTCATGATTCATGATTCAATTCATGATTCAATTCATGATTCATGATTCATGATTCATGATTCAATTCATGATTCATGATTCAATTCATGATTCATGATTCAATTCATGATTCAATTTATGATTCATGATTCATGATTCGATTCATGATTCATGATTCATGATTGAATTCATGATTCATGATTCATGATTCATAATTCAATTCATGATTCATGATTCAGTTCATGATTCATAATTCATGATTCATGATTCAGTTCATGATTCATTATTCAATTCATGGTTTGAATCCTGATTCAATTCATGATTCATGATTCGATTAATGATTCATGATTCATGATTCAATTCATGATTCATGATTCATGATTCAATTCATGATTCATGATTCATTATTCAATTCATGATTCATGATTCATGATTCATGATTTGATTCATGATTCATGATTCGATTCATGATTTATGATTCAAATTATGATTCATGATTCAATTCATGATTCATGATTCGATTCATGATTCTTGATTCATGATTCTTGATTCGATTCATGATTCATAATTAATGATTCAATTCATGATTCATGATTGAATTCATGATTCATGATTGAATTCATGATTCATGATTCAATTCATAATTCATGAGTCGATTCATGATTCATGATTCAATTCAAGAATCATGATTCATGATTCAATTCATGATTCCTGATTCATGTCATGTTTCATGATTAAATTCATGATTCAATTCATGATTCATGATTCATGATTCAATTTATGATTCATAATTTATGATTCATGATTCATGATTCTATTCATGACTCATGATTTATGTTTCAATTCATGATTCAATTCATGATTCATGATTCATGATTCAATTAATGATTCATAATTCATGATTCATGATTCAATTCATGAATTATGATTCATGATTCAATTCATGATTCATGATTCGATTCATGATTCATGATTCAATTCATGATTCATGATTCATGATTAAATTCATGATTCATGATTCGATTCATGATTCTTGATTCATGATTCATGATTCAATTCATGATTCATGATTCATGATTCAATTAATGATTCATGATTCATGATTCATGATTCAATTAATGATTCATGATTCATGATTCATGATTCAATTAATGATTCACGATTTATGATTCAATTCATGATTTATGATTCATGATTCAATTCATGATTCATGATTCGATTCTTGATTCATGATTCATGATTCGATTCATGATTCATGATTCATGATTCAATTCATGATTCATGATTCATGATTAAATTCATGATTCATGATTTGATTCATGATTCTTGATTCATGATTCATGATTCGATTCATGATTCATAAATCATGATTGAATTCATGATTCATGATTCATGATTCGATTCATGATTCATGATTCAATTCATGATTCATGATTCATGATTCATGATTCATGATTCATGATTCAATTCATGATTCTTGATTCATGATTCATGATTCGATTCATGATTCATGATTCGATTCATGATTCTTGATTCATGATTCATGATTCGATTCATGATTCATAATTCGATTCATGATTCATGATTCATCATTGAATTCATGATTCATGATTCATGATTCATGATTTAGTTCATGATTCATTATTCAATTCATGATTCGAATCCTGATTCAATTCATGATTCAATTCATGATTCGAATCCTGATTCAATTCATGATTCAATTCATGATTCATGATTCAATTCATAATTTATAATTCATGATTCATGATTCAATTCATGATTCGTCTTTCATGATTCAATTCATGATTAATGATTCATGATTCATGATTGAATTCATTATTCATGATTCATGATTCGATTCATGATTTAAGATTCGATTCAATTCATGATCCATGATTCATGATTCAATTAATGATTCATGATTCATGATTCATGATTCAATTAATGATTCATGATTCATGATTCATGATTCAATTCATGATTTATGATTCATGATTCAATTCATGATTCATGATTCATGATTCATGATTCTTGATTCATGATTCATGATTCGATTCATGATTTATGATTCATGATTCATGATTCAATTCATGATTCATGATTAAATTCATGATTCATGATTCGATTCATGATTCTTGATTCATGATTCATGATTCGATTCATGATTCATAAATCATGATTGAATTCATGATTCATGATTCATGATTCGATTCATGATTCATGATTCATGATTCAATTCATGATTCATGATTCATGATTCGGTTCATGATTCATGATTCAATTCATGATTCATGATTCAATTCATGATTCGATTCATGATTCGATTTATGATTCATGATTCATGATTCTATTCATGATTCATGATTCATGATTCAATTTATGATTCATGATTCATGATTTATGATTCAATTCATGATTCATGATTCATGATTCAAGATTCATGATTCATGATTCGATTCATGATTCATGATTCGATTCATGATTCTTAATTCATGATTCATGATTCGATTCATGATTCATGATTTATGATTCAATTCATAATTCATGATTCATGATTCGATTCATGATTCATGATTCAATTCATGATTCATGATTCATGATTTAATTCATGATTTGATGCATGATTCGTGATTCATGTTTCAATTCATGATTCATGATTCATGATTCATGATTCGATTCATGATTCATGATTCATTTCATGATTCATGATTCATGATTCAATTTATGATTCATGATTCATGATTCATGATTCAATTAATGATTCATGATTCATGATTCATGATTCAATTAATGATTCATGATTCATGATTCATGATTCAATTAATGATTCATGATTCATGACTCATGATTCAATTCATGATTTATGATTCATGATTCAATTCATGATTCATGATTCGATTCATGATTCTTGATTCATGATTCATGATTCGATTCATGATTCATGATTCAATTCATGATTTATGATTCATGATTCATGATTCATGATTCAATTCATGTTTCATGAGTCATGATTCTTAATTCATGATTCATGATTCAATTCATGATTCTTGATTCATGATTCATGATTCGATTCATGATTCATGATTCATGATTCATGATTCAATTCATGATTCATGATTCATGATTCGATTCATGATTCATGATTCATGATTCGATTCATGATTCATGATTGAATTCATGATTCATGATTTATGATTCAATTCATGATTTGATTTATGATTCATGATTCAATTCATGATTCATGATTCATGATTGAATTCATGATTCATGATTCATGATTCAATTCATGATTCATGATTCATGATTGAATTCATGATTCATGATTGAATTCATGATTCATGATTCATGATTGAATTCATGATTCATGATTGAATTCATGATTCATGATTGAATTCATGATTGAATTCATGATTCATGATTCAATTTATGATTCATGATTCATGGTTCAATTCATGATTTGATGCATGATTCATGATTCGTGATTCATGTTTCAATTCATGATTAATGATTCATGATTCATGATTCAAATTATGATTCATGATTCATGATTCGATTCATGATTCATGATTTAATTCATGATTCATGATTCAAATCATGATTCATGATTCAATTCATGATTAATGATTCATGATTCATGATTGAATTCATGATTCATGATTCATGATTCGATTCATGATTCATGATTCAATTCATGATTCATAATTCAAATGATGATTCATGATTCAATTCATGATTCATGATTCAATTCATGATTCATGATTCGATATATGATTCATGATTCATGATTCAATCATGATTCATGATTTAATTCATGATTCGAATCCTGATTCAATTCATGATTCGAATCCTGATTCAATTCATGATTCGAATCCTGATTCAATTCATAATTCGAATCCTGATTCAATTCATGATTCGAATCCTGATTCAATTCATGATTCATGATTCAATTTATGATTCATGATTCAATTCATGATTCATGATTCAATCCATGATTCATGATTCGATTCATGATTAATGATTCATGATTCATGATATAATTCATGATTCATTATTTATGATTTGATTCATGATTCATGATTCAATTCATGATTCATGATTCAATTCATGATTTATGATTCATGATTCAAGTCATGATTCATGATTCATGATTCAATTAATGATTCATGATTCATGATTCAATTAATGATTCATGATTCATAATTCATTTCATGATTCATGATTCGATTCATGATTCTTGATTCATGATTCAATTCATGATTCATGATTCATGATTCAATTCGTGATTTATGATCCATGATTCAATTCATGATTCATGATTCAAATCATGATTCATGATTCGATTCATGATTCTTGATTCATGATTCATGATTCGATTCATGATTCATGATTGAATTCATGATTCATGATTCATGATTCATGATTCGATTCATGATTCATGATTCAATTCATGATTCATGATTCATGATTCAATTCATGAGTCATGATTAATGATTCATGATTCTTGATTCAATACATGATTCATGATTCAATTCATGATTCATAATTCATGATTCATGATTCAATTCATGATTCATGATTCATGATACAATTTATGATTCATGATTCATGATTCAATTCATGATTCAATTCATGATTCATGATTCATGATTCATGATTCAATTCATGATTCATGATTCAATTCATGATTCATGATTCAATTCATGATTCAATTTATGATTCATGATTCATGATTCGATTCATGATTCATGATTCATGATTGAATTCATGATTCATGATTCATAATTCAATTCATGATTCATGATTCAGTTCATGATTCATAATTCATGATTCATGATTCAGTTCATGATTCATTATTCAATTCATGGTTTGAATCCTGATTCAATTCATGATTCATGATTCGATTAATGATTCATGATTCATGATTCAATTCATGATTCATGATTCATGATTCAATTCATGATTCATGATTCATTATTCAATTCATGATTCATGATTCATGATTCATGATTTGATTCATGATTCATGATTCGATTCATGATTTATGATTCAAATTATGATTCATGATTCAATTCATGATTCATGATTCGATTCATGATTCTTGATTCATGATTCTTGATTCGATTCATGATTCATAATTAATGATTCAATTCATGATTCATGATTCATGATTCAATTCATGATTCATGATTCAATTCATGATTCATGATTCAATTCATAATTCATGAGTCGATTCATGATTCATGATTCATGATTCAATTCAGAATCATGATTCATGATTCAATTCATGATTCCTGATTCATGATTCAAGTCATGTTTCATGATTAAATTCATGATTCAATTCATGATTCATGATTCATGATTCAATTTATGATTCATGATTTATGATTCATGATTCATGATTCTATTCATGACTCATGATTTATGTTTCAATTCATGATTCAATTCATGATTCATGATTCATGATTCAATTCATAATTTATAATTCATGATTCTTGATTCAATTCATGATTCGTTTTTCATGATTCAATTCATGATTAATGATTCATGATTCATGATTGAATTCATGATTCATGATTCATGATTCGATTCATGATTCATGATTCAATTCATGATTCATGATTCATGATTCAATTCATGATTCATGATTCAATTCATGATTCATGATTGAATTCATGATTGAATTCATGATTCATGATTCAATTTATGATTCATGATTCATGGTTCAATTCATGATTTGATGCATGATTCATGATTCGTGATTCATGTTTCAATTCATGATTAATGATTCATGATTCATGATTCAATTCATGATTCATGATTCATGATTCGATTCATGATTCATGATTTAATTCATGATTCATGATTCAAATCATGATTCATGATTCAATTCATGATTAATGATTCATGATTCATGATTGAATTCATGATTCATGATTCATGATTCGATTCATGATTCAATTCTTGATTCATAATTCAAATCATGATTCATGATTCAATTCATGATTCATGATTCAATTCATGATTCATGATTCGATTTATGATTCATGATTCATGATTCAATTCGTGATTCATGATTCAATTCATGATTCGAATCCTGATTCAATTCATGATTCTAATCCTGATTCGAATCCTGATTCAATTCATGATTCGAATCCTAATTCAATTCATGATTCATGATTCAATTTATGATTCATGATTCAATTCATGATTCATGATTCATAATTCAATTCATGATTCATGATTCATGATTCGATTCATGATTAATGATTCATGATTCATGATATAATTCATGATTCATTATTCATGATTTGATTCATGATTCATGATTCAATTCATTATTCATGATTCAAGATTCAATTAATGATTCATGATTCATGATACAATTAATGATTCATGATTCATGATTCAATTAATGATTCATGATTCATGATTCATTTCATGATTCATGATTCGATTCATGATTCTTGATTCATGATTCAATTCATGATTCATGATTCATGATTCAATTCGTGATTTATGATTCATGATTCAATTCATGATTCATGATTCAAATCATGATTCATGATTCGATTCATGATTCTTGATTCATGATTCATGATTCGATTCATGATTCATGAATTGAATTCATGATTCATGATTCATGATTCATGATTCATGATTCATGATTCGATTCATGATTCATGATTCAAATCATGATTCATGATTCAATTCATGAGTCATGATTAATGAATCATGATTCTTGATTCAATACATGATTCATGATTCAATTCATGATTCATAATTCATAATTCATGATTCAATTCATGATTCATGATTCATGATACAATTTATGATTCATGATTCATGATTCAATTCATGATTCAATTCATGATTCATGATTCAATTCATGATTCATGATTCAATTCATGATTCATGATTCAATTCATGATTCAATTTATGATTCAATTTATGATTCATGATTCATGATTCGATTCATGATTCATGATTCATGATTGAATTCATGATTCATGATTCATGATTCATAATTCAATTCATGATTCATGATTCAGTTCATGAATCATAATTCATGATTCATGATTCAGTTCATGATTCATTATTCAATTCAGGGTTTGAATCCTGATTCAATTCATGATTCATGATTCGATTAATGATTCATGATTCATGATTCAATTCATGATTCATGATTCATGATTCATGATTTGATTCATGATTCATGATTCATGATTCGATTCATGATTTATGATTCAAATTATGATTCATGATTCAATTCATGATTCATGATTTATTATTCAATTCATGATTCATGATTCATGATTCATGATTTGATTCATGATTCATGATTCATGATTCGATTCATGATTTATGATTCAAATTATGATTCATGATTCAATTCATGATTCATGATTCGATTCATGATTCTTGATTCATGATTCTTGATTTGATTCATTATTCATAATTAATGATTCAATTCATGATTCATGATTAATGATTCAATTCATGATTCATGATTCAATTCATGATTCATGATTCATGATTCAATTCATAATTCATGAGTCGATTCATGATTCATGATTCATGATTCAATTCAAGAATCATGATTCATGATTCAATTCATGATTCCTGATTCATGATTCAAGTCATGTTTCATGATTAAATTCATGATTCAATTCATGATTCATGATTCATGATTCAATTTATGATTCATGATTTATGATTCATGATTCATGATTCTATTCATGACTCATGATTTATGTTTCAATTCATGATTCAATTCATGATTCATGATTCAATTCATAATTTATAATTCATGATTCTTGATTCAATTCATGATTCGTTTTTCATGATTCAATTCATGATTAATGATTCATGATTCATGATTGAATTCATGATTCATGATTCATGATTCGATTCATGATTCAATTCATGATTCATGATTCAATTCATGATTCATGATTCAATTCATGATTTATGATTCATGATTCAATTCATGATTCATGATTCGATTCATGATTCATGATTCAATTCATGATTTATGATTCATGATTCAATTCATGATTCATGATTCGATTCATGATTCATGATTCATGATTCGATTCATGATTCATGTTTCAATTCATGATTCAATTCATGATTCATGATTCATGATTCAATTAATGATTCATGATTCATGATTCATGATTCATGATTCAATTAATGATTCATGATTCATGATTCATGATTCAATTAATGATTCATGATTCATGATTCATGATTCAATTCATGATTTATGATTCATGATTCAATTCATGATTCATGATTCGATTCATGATTCTTGATTCATGATTCATGATTCGATTCATGATTCATGATTCATGATTCAATTCATGATTCATGATTCATGATTAAATTCATGATTCATGATTCAATTCATGATTCTTGATTCATGATTCATGATTCGATTCATGATTCATAAATCATGATTGAATTCATGATTCATGATTCGATTCATGATTCATGATTCATGATTCAATTCATGATTCATGATTCATGATTCATGATTCAATTCATGATTCATGATTCATGATTCAATTCATGATTCATGATTCATGATTCATGATTCAATTCATGATTCTTGATTCATGATTCATGATTCGATTCATGATTCATGATTCGATTCATAATTCTTGATTCATGATTCATGATTCGATTCATGATTCATAATTCGATTCATGATTCATGATTCATGATTGAATTCATGATTCATGATTCATGATTCATGATTTAGTTCATGATTCATTATTCAATTCATGATTCGAATCCTGATTCAATTCATGATTCAATTCATGATTCATGATTCATGATTCAATTCATAATTTATAATTCATGATTCATGATTCAATTCATGATTCGTTTTTCATGATTCAATTCATGATTAATGATTCATGATTCATGATTGAATTCATGATTCATGATTCATGATTCGATTCATGATTTAAGATTCGATTCAATTCATGATTCATGATTCATGATTCAAGTTATGAATCATGTTTCAATTGATGATTCAATTCATGATTCATGATTCAATTAATGATTCATGATTCATGATTCAATTAATGATTCATGATTCATGATTCATGATTCAATTCATGATTTATGATTCATGATTCAATTCATGATTCATGATTCGATTCATGATTCTTGATTCATGAATAAATTTATGATTCATGATTCGATTCATGATGCTTGATTCATGATTCATGATTCGATTCATGATTCATAAATCATGATTGAATTCATGATTCATGATTCATGATTCGATTCATGAATCATGATTCATGATTCAATTCATGATTCATGATTCATGATTCATGAATCATGATTCATGATTCAATTCATGATTCATGATTCAATTCATGATTCATGATTCATGATTCGGTTCATGATTCATGATTCAATTCATGATTCATGATTCAATTCATGATTCGATTCATGATTTGATTTATGATTCATGATTCTATTCATGATTTATGATTCATGATTCAATTTATGATTCATGATTCATGATTTATGATTCAATTCATGATTCATGATTCATGATTCAAGATTCATGATTCATGATTCGATTCATGATTCATGATTCATGATTCAATTCATGATTCATGATTCATGATTCAATTCATGATTCATGATTCGATTCATGATTCTTAATTCATGATTCATGATTCGATTCATGATTCATGATTCATGATTCAATTCATAATTCATGATTCATGATTCGATTCATGATTCATGATTCAATTCATGATTCATGATTCAATTCATGATTCATGATTTATGATTCAAATCATGTTTTGATTTATGATTCATGATTCAATTCATGATTCATGATTCATGATACAATTCATGATTCATGATTCATGATTGAATTCATGATTCATGATTGAATTCATGATTCATGATTGAATTCATAATTGAATTCATGATTCATGATTCAATTCATGATTCATGATTCATGATTCAATTCATGATTTGATTCATGATTCGTGATTCATGTTTCAATTCATGATTCATGATTCATGATTCGATTCATGATTCATGATTCAATTCATGATTCATGATTCATGATTCAATTCATGATTCATGATTCAATTAATGATTCATGATTCATGATTCATGATTCAATTAATGATTCATGATTCATGATTCAATTAATGATTCATGATTCATGATTCATGATTCAATTAATGATTCATGATTCATGATTCAATTCATGATTTATGATTCATGATTCAATTCATGATTCATGATTCGATTCATGATTCTTGATTCATGATTCATGATTTGATTCATGATTCATGATTCAATTCATGATTCATGATTCAATTCATGATTCATGATTCATGATTCAAGTCATGATTCATGATTCAATTAATGATTCATGATTCATGATTCATGATACAATTAATGATTCATGATTCATGATTCAATTAATGATTCATGATTCATGATTCATTTCATGATTCATGATTCGATTCATGATTCTTGATTCATGATTCAATTCATGATTCATGATTCATGATTCAATTCGTGATTTATGATTCATGATTCAAATCATGATTCAAATCATGATTCATGATTCGATTCATGATTCTTGATTCATGATTCATGATTCGATTCATGATTCATGATTGAATTCATGATTCATGATTCATGATTCATGATTCATGATTCGATTCATGATTCATGATTCAATTCATGATTCATGATTCATGATTCAATTCATGAGTCATGATTAATGATTCATGATTCTTGATTCAATACATGATTCATGATTCAATTCATGATTCATAATTCATGATTCAATTCATGATTCATGATTCATGATACAATTTATGATTCATGATTCATGAGTCAATTCATGATTCAATTCATGATTCATGATTCATGATTCATGATTCATGATTCATGATTCATGATTCAATTCATGATTCATGATTCAATTCATGATTCATGATTCATGATTCAATTCATAATTCATGAGTCGATTCATGATTCATGATTCATGATTCAATTCAAGAATCATGATTCATGATTCAATTCATGATTCCTGATTCATGATTCAAGTCATGTTTCATGATTAAATTCATGATTCAATTCATGATTCATGATTCATGATTCAATTTATGATTCATGATTTATGATTCATGATTCATGATTCTATTCATGACTCATGATTTATGTTTCAATTCATGATTCAATTCATGATTCATGATTCAATTCATAATTTATAATTCATGATTCTTGATTCAATTCATGATTCGTTTTTCATGATTCAATTCATGATTAATGATTCATGATTCATGATTGAATTCATGATTCATGATTCATGATTCGATTCATGATTCAATTCATGATTCATGATTCAATTCATGATTCATGATTCATGATTCAATTCATGATTTATGATTCATGATTCAATTCATGATTCATGATTCGATTCATGATTCATGATTCAATTCATGATTTATGATTCATGATTCAATTCATGATTCATGATTCGATTCATGATTCATGATTCATGATTCGATTCATGATTCATGTTTCAATTCATGATTCAATTCATGATTCATGATTCATGATTCAATTAATGATTCATGATTCATGATTCAATTAATGATTCATGATTCATGATTCATGATTCAATTAATGATTCATGATTCATGATTCATGATTCAATTCATGATTTATGATTCATGATTCAATTCATGATTCATGATTCGATTCATGATTCTTGATTCATGATTCATGATTCGATTCATGATTCATGATTCATGATTCAATTCATGATTCATGATTCATGATTAAATTCATGATTCATGATTCAATTCATGATTCTTGATTCATGATTCATGATTCGATTCATGATTCATAAATCATGATTGAATTCATGATTCATGATTCGATTCATGATTCATGATTCATGATTCAATTCATGATTCATGATTCATGATTCATGATTCAATTCATGATTCATGATTCATGATTCAATTCATGATTCATGATTCATGATTCATGATTCAATTCATGATTCTTGATTCATGATTCATGATTCGATTCATGATTCATGATTCGATTCATAATTCTTGATTCATGATTCATGATTCGATTCATGATTCATAATTCGATTCATGATTCATGATTCATGATTGAATTCATGATTCATGATTCATGATTCATGATTTAGTTCATGATTCATTATTCAATTCATGATTCGAATCCTGATTCAATTCATGATTCAATTCATGATTCATGATTCAATTCATAATTTATAATTCATGATTCATGATTCAATTCATGATTCGTTTTTCATGATTCAATTCATGATTAATGATTCATGATTCATGATTGAATTCATGATTCATGATTCATGATTCGATTCATGATTTAAGATTCGATTCAATTCATGATTCATGATTCAAGTTATGAATCATGTTTCAATTCATGATTCAATTCATGATTCATGATTCAATTAATGATTCATGATTCATGATTCAATTAATGATTCATGATTCATGATTCATGATTCAATTCATGATTTATGATTCATGATTCAATTCATGATTCATGATTCGATTCATGATTCTTGATTCATGAATAAATTTATGATTCATGATTCGATTCATGATGCTTGATTCATGATTCATGATTCGATTCATGATTCATAAATCATGATTGAATTCATGATTCATGATTCATGATTCGATTCATGAATCATGATTCATGATTCAATTCATGATTCATGATTCATGATTCATGAATCATGATTCATGATTCAATTCATGATTCATGATTCATGATTCAATTCATGATTCATGATTCATGATTCGGTTCATGATTCATGATTCAATTCATGATTCATGATTCAATTCATGATTCGATTCATGATTTGATTTATGATTCATGATTCTATTCATGATTTATGATTCATGATTCAATTTATGATTCATGATTCATGATTTATGATTCAATTCATGATTCATGATTCAAGATTCATGATTCATGATTCGATTCATGATTCATGATTCATGATTCAATTCATGATTCATGATTCATGATTCAATTCATGATTCATGATTCGATTCATGATTCTTAATTCATGATTCATGATTCGATTCATGATTCATGATTCATGATTCAATTCATAATTCATGATTCATGATTCGATTCATGATTCATTTCATGATTCATGATTCAATTCATGATTCATGATTTATGATTCAAATCATGTTTTGATTTATGATTCATGATTCAATTCATGATTCATGATTCATGATACAATTCATGATTCATGATTCATGATTGAATTCATGATTCATGATTGAATTCATGATTCATGATTGAATTCATAATTGAATTCATGATTCATGATTCAATTCATGATTCATGATTCATGATTCAATTCATGATTTGATTCATGATTCGTGATTCATGTTTCAATTCATGATTCATGATTCATGATTCATGATTCGATTCATGATTCATGATTCAATTCATGATTCATGATTCATGATTCAATTCATGATTCATGATTCAATTAATGATTCATGATTCATGATTCATGATTCAATTAATGATTCATGATTCATGATTCAATTAATGATTCATGATTCATGATTCATAATTCAATTAATGATTCATGATTCATGATTCATGATTCAATTCATGATTTATGATTCGATTCATGATTCTTGATTCATGATTTATGATTTGATTCATGATTCATGATTCAATTCATGATTCATGATTCAATTCATGATTCATGATTCATGATTCAAGTCATGATTCATGATTCAATTAATGATTCATGATTCATGATTCATGATACAATTAATGATTCATGATTCATGATTCAATTAATGATTCATGATTCATGATTCATTTCATGATTCATGATTCGATTCATGATTCTTGATTCATGATTCAATTCATGATTCATGATTCATGATTCAATTCGTGATTTATGATTCATGATTCAATTCATGATTCAAATCATGATTCATGATTCGATTCATGATTCTTGATTCATGATTCATGATTCGATTCATGATTCATGATTGAATTCATGATTCATGATTCATGATTCATGATTCATGATTCGATTCATGATTCATGATTCAATTCATGATTCATGATTCATGATTCAATTCATGAGTCATGATTAATGATTCATGATTCTTGATTCAATACATGATTCATGATTCAATTCATGATTCATAATTCATGATTCAATTCATGATTCATGATACAATTTATGATTCATGATTCATGAGTCAATTCATGATTCAATTCATGATTCATGATTCATGATTCATGATTCATGATTCAATTCATGATTCATGATTCAATTCATGATTCAATTTATGATTCATGATTCATGATTCGATTCATGATTCATGATTCATGATTGAATTCATGATTCATGATTCATGATTCATAATTCAATTCATGATTCATGATTCAGTTCATGATTCATAATTCATGATTCATGATTCAGTTCATGATTCATTATTCAATTCATGGTTTGAATCCTGATTCAATTCATGATTCATGATTCGATTAATGATTTATGATTCATGATTCAATTCATGATTCATGATTCATTATTCAATTCATGATTCATGATTCATGATTTGATTCATGATTCATGATTCGATTCATGATTTATGATTTAAATTATGATTCATGATTCAATTCATGATTCATGATTCGATTCATGATTCTTGATTCATGATTCTTGATTCGATTCATGATTCATAATTAATGATTCAATTCATGATTCATGATTCATGATTGAATTCATGATTCATGATTGAATTCATGATTCATGATTCATGATTCAATTCATAATTCATGAGTCGATTCATGATTCATGATTCATGATTCAATTCAAGAATCATGATTCATGATTCAATTCATCATTCCTGATTCATGATTCAAGTCATGTTTCATGATTAAATTCATGATTCAATTCATGATTCATGATTCATGATTCAATTTATGATTCATGATTTATGATTCATGATTCATGATTCTATTCATGACTCATGATTTATGTTTCAATTCATGATTCAATTCATGATTCATGATTCATGATTCAATTCATAATTTATAATTCATGATTCTTGATTCAATTCATGATTCGTTTTTCATGATTCAATTCATGATTCATGATTAATTCATGATTCATGATTCATGTTATGATTCATGTTTCAATTCATGATTCAATTCATGATTCATGATTCATGATTCAAATAATGATTCATGATTCATGTTATGATTCATGTTTCAATTCATGATTCAATTCATGATTCCTGATTCATGATTCAATTAATGATTCATGATTCATGATTCATGATTCAATTCATGATTTATGATTCATGATTCAATTCATGATTCATGATTTGATTCATGATTCATGATTCAATTCATGATTCATGATTCATGATTAAATTCATGATTCATGATTCGATTCATGATTCTTGATTCATGATTCATGATTCGATTCATGATTCATGTTTCAATTCATGATTCAATTCATGATTCATGATTCATGATTCAATTAATGATTCATGATTCATGATTCATGATTCAATTAATGATTCATGATTCATGATTCATGATTCAATTAATGATTCATGATTCATGATTCAATTCATGATTTATGATTCATGATTCAATTCATGATTCATGATTCGATTCATGATTCTTGATTCATGATTCATGATTCGATTCATGATTCAATTCATGATTCATGATTCATGATTCAATTCATGATTCATGATTCGATTCATGATTCTTGATTCATGATTCATGATTCGATTCATGATTCATAAATCATGATTGAATTCATGATTCATGATTCATGATTCGATTCATGATTCATGATTCATGATTTAATTCATGATTCATGATTCATGATTCATGATTCAATTCATGATTCATGATTCATGATTTGGTTCATGATTCATGATTCAATTCATGATTCATGATTCAATTCATGATTCGAATCCTGATTCAATTCATGATTCATGATTCGATTTATGTTTCATGATTCATGATTCTATTCATGATTCATGATTCAATTTATGATTCATGATTCATGATTTATGATTCATGATTCATGATTCGATTCATGATTCATGATTCATGATTCAATTCATGATTCATGATTCATGATTCAATTCATGATTCATGATTCGATTCATGATTCTTAATTCATGATTCATGATTCGATTCATGATTCATGATTCATGATTCAATTCATAATTCATGATTCATGATTCGATTCATGATTCATGATTCAATTCATGATTCATGATTCAATTCATGATTTGATTTATGATTCATGATTCAATTCATGATTCATTATTCATGATACAATTCATGATTCATGATTCATGATTGAATTAATGATTCATGATTGAATTCATGATTCATGATTGAATTCATAATTGAATTCATGATTCATGATTAAATTCATGATTCATGATTCATGATTCAATTCATGATTTGATTCATGATTCGTGATTCATGTTTCAATTCATGATTCATGATTCATGATTCAATTCATGATTCATGATTCAATTAATGATTCATGATTCATGATTCATGATTCAATTCATGATTTATGATTCATGACTCAATTCATGATTCATGATTCGATTCATGATTCTTGATTCATGATTCATGATTTGATTCATGATTCAATTCATGATTCATGATTCAATTCATGATTCATGATTCATGATTCAAGTCATGATTCATGATTCATGATTCAATTAATGATTCATGATTCATGATACATGATACAATTAATGATTCATGATTCATGATTCATGATTCAATTAATGATTCATGATTCATGATTCATTTCATGATTCATGATTCGATTCATGATTCATGATTCAAATCATGATTCATGATTCGATTCATGATTCTTGATTCATGATTCATGATTCGATTCATGATTCATGATTGAATTCATGATTCATGATTCATGATTCATGATTCATGATTCGATTCATGATTCATGATTCGATTCATGATTCATGATTCATGATTCAATTCATGAGTCATGATTAAATATTCATGATTCTTGATTCAATACATGATTCATGATTCAATTCATGATTCATAATTCATGATTCATGATTCAATTCATGATTCATGATACAAATTATGATTCATGATTCATGATTCAATTCATGATTCATGATTCATGATTCATGATTCATGATTCATGATTCAATTCATGATTCATGATTCAATTCATGATTCATGATTCAATTCATGATTCAATTTATGATTCATGATTCATGATTCGATTCATGATTCATGATTCATGATTGAATTCATGATTCATGATTCATGATTCATAATTCAATTCATGATTCATGATTCAGTTCATGATTCATAATTCATGATTCATGATTCAGTTCATGATTCATTATTCAATTCATGGTTTGAATCCTGATTCAATTCATGATTCATGATTCGATTAATGATTTATGATTCATGATTCAATTCATGATTCATGATTCATGATTCAATTCATGATTCATGATTCATTATTCAATTCATGATTCATGATTCATGATTCATGATTTGATTCATGATTCATGATTCATGATACGATTCATGATTTATGATTCAAATTATGATTCATGATTCAATTCATGATTCATGATTCGATTCATGATTCTTGATTCATGATTCTTGATTCGATTCATGATTCATAATTAATGATTCAATTCATGAATCATGATTCATGATTGAATTCATGATTCATGATTGAATTCATGATTCATGATTCATGATTCAATTCATAATTCATGAGTCGATTCATGATTCATGATTCATGATACAATTCATGATTCATGATTCATGATTGAATTCATGATTCATGATTGAATTCATGATTCATGATTGAATTCATAATTGAATTCATGATTCATGATTCAATTCATGATTCATGATTCATGATTCAATTCATGATTTGATTCATGATTCGTGATTCATGTTTCAATTCATGATTCATGATTCATGATTCGATTCATGATTCATGATTCAATTCATGATTCATGATTCATGATTCAATTCATGATTCATGATTCAATTAATGATTCATGATTCATGATTCATGATTCAATTAATGATTCATGATTCATGATTTATGATTCAATTAATGATTCATGATTCATGATTCATGATTCAATTCATGATTTATGATTCATGACTCAATTCATGATTCATGATTCGATTCATGATTCTTGATTCATGATTCATGATTTGATTCATGATTCATGATTCAATTCATGATTCATGATTCAATTCATGATTCATGATTCATGATTCAAGTCATGATTCATGATTCATGATTCAATTAATGATTCATGATTCATGATACATGATACAATTAATGATTCATGATTCAATTAATGATTCATGATTCATGATTCATTTCATGATTCATGATTCGATTCATGATTCTTGATTCATGATTCAATTCATGATTCATGATTCAAATCATGATTCATGATTCAAATCATGATTCATGATTCGATTCATGATTCTTGATTCATGATTCATGATTCGATTCATGATTCATGATTGAATTCATGATTCATGATTCATGATTCATGATTCATGATTCGATTCATGATTCATGATTCGATTCATGATTCATGATTCATGATTCAATTCATGAGTCATGATTAATGATTCATGATTCTTGATTCAATACATGATTCATGATTCAATTCATGATTCATAATTCATGATTCATGATTCAATTCATGATTCATGATACAATTTATGATTCATGATTCATGATTCAATTCATGATTCAATTCATGATTCATGATTCATGATTCATGATTCATGATTCATGATTCAATTCATGATTCATGATTCAATTCATGATTCATGATTCAATTCATGATTCAATTTATGATTCATGATTCATGATTCGATTCATGATTCATGATTCTTGATTGAATTCATGATTCATGATTCATGATTCATAATTCAATTCATGATTCATGATTCAGTTCATGATTCATAATTCATGATTCATGATTCAGTTCATGATTCATTATTCAATTCATGGTTTGAATCCTGATTCAATTCATGATTCATGATTCGATTAATGATTTATGATTCATGATTCAATTCATGATTCATGATTCATGATTCAATTCCTGATTCATGATTCATTTTTCAATTCATGATTCATGATTCATGATTCATGATTTGATTCATGATTCATGATTCATGATACGATTCATGATTTATGATTCAAATTATGATTCATGATTCAATTCATGATTCATGATTCGATTCATGATTCTTGATTCATGATTCTTGATTCGATTCATGATTCATAATTAATGATTCAATTCATGAATCATGATTCATGATTGAATTCATGATTCATGATTGAATTCATGATTCATGATTCATGATTCAATTCATAATTCATGAGTCAATTCATGATTCTTGATTCATGATTCAATTCAAGAATCATGATTCATGATTCAATTCATGATTCCTGATTCATGATTCAAGTCATGTTTCATGATTAAATTCATGATTCAATTCATGATTCATGATTCATGATTCAATTTATGATTCATGATTTATGATTCATGATTCATGATTCTATTCATGACTCATGATTTATGTTTCAATTCATGATTCAATTCATGATTCATGATTCTTGATTCAATTCATAATTTATAATTCATGATTCTTGATTCAATTCATGATTCGTTTTTCATGATTCAATTCATGATTAATGATTCATGATTCATGATTGAATTCATGATTCATGATTCATGATTCGATTCATGATTCATGATTCAATTCATGATTCATGATTCATGATTCATGATTCATGATTCAAGTTATGATTCATGTTTCAATTCATGATTCAATTCATGATTCATGATTCATGATTCAATTAATGATTCATGATTCATGATTCAATTCATGATTTATGATTCATGATTCAATTCATGATTCATGATTCGATTTATGATTCATGATTCAATTCATGATTCATGATTAAATTCATGATTCATGATTTGATTCATGATTCTTGATTCATGATTCATGATTCGATTCATGATTCATGTTTCAATTCATGATTCAATTCATGATTCATGATTCATGATTCAATTAATGATTCATGATTCATGATTCATGATTCAATTAATGATTCATGATTCATGATTCATGATTCAATTAATGATTCATGATTCATGATTCATGATTCAATTCATGATTTATGATTTATGATTCAATTAATGATTCATGATTCGATTCATGATTCATGATTCATGATTCAATTCATGATTCATGATTCATGATTCAAATTCATGATTCATGATTCGATTCATGATTCTTGATTCATGATTCATGATTCAATTCATGATTCATAAATCATGATTGAATTTCATGATTCATGATTCATGATTCGATTCATGATTCCTGATTCATGATTCAACTTCATGATTCATGATTCATGATTCATGATTCAATTCATGATTCATGATTCATGATTCGGTTCATGATTCATGATTCAATTCATGATTCATGATTCAATTCATGATTCTAGAATCCTGATTCAATTCATGATTCATGATTCGATTCATGATTCATGATTCATGATTTATGATTCAATTCATGATTCCATGATACATGATTCAAGATTCATGATTCATGATTCGATTCATGATTCATGATTCATGATTCAATTCATGATTCATGATTCATGATTCATGATTCAATTCATGATTCATGATTCGATTCATGATTCTTAATTCATGATTCATGATTCGATTCATGATTCATGATTCATGATTCAATTCATAATTTCATGATTCATGATTTGATTCATGATCATGATTCAATTCATGATTCTTGATTCAATTCATGATTTGATTTATGATTCATGATTCAATTCATGATTCATTATTCATGATACAATTCATGATTCATGATTCATGATTGAATTCATGATTGAATTCATGATCATGATTGAATTCATAATTGAATTCATGATTCATGATTCAATTCATGATTCATTGATTCATGATTCAATTCATGATTTGATTCATGATTCGTGATTCATAGTTTCAATTCATGATTCATGATTCATGATTTCGATTCATTGATTCAATTCATGATTCATGATTCATGATTCAATTCATGATTCATGATTCATGATTCATGATTCAATTAATGATTCATGATTCATGATTCATGATTCAAATTAATGATTCATGATTCATGATTCATGATTCAAATAATGATTCATGATTCATGATTCCATGATTCAATTAATGATTCATGATTCATGATTCATGATTCAATTCATGATTTATGATTCATGATTCAATTCATGATTCATGATTCGATTCATGATTCTTGATTCATGATTCATGATTCGATTCATGATTCATGATTCAATTCATGATTTATGATTCATGATTCTTAATTCATGATTCATGATTCGATTCATGATTCTTGATTCATGATTCATGATTCGATTCATGATTCATGATTCATGATTCATGATTCAATTCATGATTCATGATTCATGATTTGATTCATGATTCATGATTGAATTCATGATTCATGATTCAATTCATGATTTGATTTATGATTCATGATTGAATTCATGATTCATGATTCATGATTCAATTCATGATTCATGATTCATGATTGAATTCATGATTCATGATTGGAATCATGATTCATGATTGAATTCATGATTCATGATTCAATTTATGATTCATGCTTCATGGTTCAATTCATGATTTGATGCATGATTCATGATTCATGATTCATGTTTCAATTCATGATTAATGATTCATGATTCATGATTCAATTCATGATTCATGATTCATGATTCGATCATGATTCATGATTTAATTCATGATTCAAATCATGATTCATGAATTCAATTCATGATTAATGATTCATGACTTCATGATTGAATTCATGATTCATGATTCATGATTCGATTCATGATTCATGATTCAATTCATGATTCATAATTCAAATCATGATTCATGATTCAATTCATGATTCATGATTCAATTCATGATTCATGATTCGATTTATGATTCATGATTCATGATTCAATTCATTATTCATGATTCAATTCATGATTCGAATCCTGATTCAATTCACGATTCGAATCCTGATTCAATTCACGATTCGAATCCAGATTCAATTCATGATTCATGATTCAATTTATGATTCATGATTCAATTCATGATTCATGATTCATGATTCAATTCATGATTCATGATTCATGATTCGATTCATGATTAATGATTCATGATTCATGATATAATTCATGATTCATTATTCATGATTTGATTCATGATTCATGATTCAATTCATGATTCATGATTCAATTCATGATTCATGATTCATGATTCAAGTCATGATTTATGATTCATGATTCAATTAATGATTTATGATTCATGATACATGATACAATTAATGATTCATGATTTGATTCATGATTCATGATTCAATTCATGATTCATGATTCAATTCATGATTCATGATTCATGATTCAAGTCATGATTCATGATTCATGATTTCAATTAATGATTCATGATTCATGATTCATGATACAATTAATGATTCATGATTCAATTAATGATTCATGATTCATTTCATGATTCATGATTCAAGTTATGATTCATGTTTCAATTCATGATTCAATTCATGATTCATGATTCATGATTCGATTCATGATTCATGATTCAATTCATGATTCATGATTCGATTCATGATTCATGATTCAATTCATGATTCATGATTCATGATTAAATTCATGATTCATGATTCGATTCATGATTCTTGATTCATGATTCGATTCATGATTCATGTTTCAACTCATGATTCAATTCATGATCATGATTCATGATTCAATTAATGATTCATGATTCATGATTCATGATTCATGATTCAATTAATGATTCATGATTCATGATTCATGATTCAATTCATGATTCATGATTCGATTCATGATTCTTGATTCATGATTCATGATTCGATTCATGATTCATGATTCATGATTCAATTCATGATTCATGATTCATGATTAAATTCATGATTCATGATTTCAATTCATGATTCTTGATTCATGATTCATGACTTCGATTCATGATTCATAAATCATGATTGAATTCATGATTCATGATTCATGATTCGATTCATGATTCATGATTCATGATTCCAATTCATGATTCATGATTCATGATTCATGATTCAATTCATGATTCATGATTCATGATTCAATTCATGATTCATGATTCATGATTCATGATTCAATTCATGATTCTTGATTCATGATTCATGATTCGATTCATGATTCATGATTCGATTCATAATTCTTGATTCATGATTCATGATTCGATTCATGATTCATATTTCGATTCATGATTCATGATTCATGATTCAATTTATGATTCATGATTTATGATTCATGATTCATGATTCTATTCATGACTCATGATTTATGTTTAAATTCATGATTCAATTCCATGATTCATGATTCATGATTCAATTCATAATTTATAATTCATGATTCTTGATTCAATTCATGATTCGTTTTTCATGATTCAATTCATGATTAATGATTCATGATTCATGATTGAATTCATGATTCATGATTCATGATTCGATTCATGATTCATGATTCAATTCATGATTCATGATTCAATTCATGATTCATGATTCATGTTATGATTCATGTTTCAATTCATGATTCAATTCATGATTCATGATTCAATTAATGATTCATGATTCATGATTCATGATTCAATTCATGATTTATAATTCATGATTCAATTCATGATTCATGATTCGATTCATGATTCATGATTCAATTCATGATTCATGATTCATGATTAATTCATGATTCATGATTCGATTCATGATTCTTGATTCATGATTCATGATTCGATTCATGATTCATGTTTCAATTCATGATTCAATTCATGATTCATGATTCATGATTCAATTAATGATTCATGATTCATGATTCATGATTCATGATTCAATTAATGATTCATGATTCATGATTCATGATTCAATTAATGATTCATGATTCATGATTCAATTCATGATTTATGATTCATGATTCAATTCATGATTCATGATTCGATTCATGATTCTTGATTCATGATTCATGATTCGATTCATGATTCATGATTCCAATTCATGATTCATGATTCATGATTAAATTCATGATTCATGATTCGATTCATGATTCTTGATTCATGATTCATGATTCGATTCATGATTCATAAATCATGATTGAATTCATGATTCATGATTCATGATTCGATTCATGATTCATGATTCATGATTTAATTCATGATTCATGATTCATGATTCATGATTCAATTCATGATTCATGATTCATGATTTTCGGTTCATGATTCATGATTCAATTCATGATTCATGATTCAATTCATGATTCCGAATCCTGATTCAATTCATGATTCATGATTCGATTTATGTTTCATGATTCATGATTCTATTCATGATTCATGATTCATGATTCAATTTATGATTCATGATTCATGATTTATGATTCATGATTCATGATTCGATTCATGATTCATTATTCATGATTCAATTCATGATTCATGATTCATGATTCAATTCATGATTCATGATTCGATTCATGATTCTTAATTTCATGATTCATGATTCGATTCATGATTCATGATTCATGATTCATGATTCATGATTCAATTCATGATTCATGATTCATGATTCAATTCATGATTCATGATTCAATTCATGATTCATGATTCAATTCATGATTCATGATTCATGATTCAAATCATGATTTGATTTATGATTCATGATTCAATTCATGATTCATGATTCATGATACAATTCATGATTCATGATTCATGATTGAATTCATGATTCATGATTGAATTCATGATTCATGATTGAATTCATAATTGAATTCATGATTCATGATTCAATTCATGATTCATGATTCAATTCATGATTTGATTCATGATTCGTGATTCATGTTTCAATTCATGATTCATGATTCGATTCATGATTCATGATTCAAATCATGATTCATGATTCATGATTCAATTCATGATTCATGATTCAATTAATGATTCATGATTCATGATTCATGATTCAATTAATGATTCATGATTCATGATTTATGATTCAATTAATGATTCATGATTCATGATTCATGATTCAATTCATGATTTATGGTTCATGACTCAATTCATGATTCAGTGATTCGATTCTTGATTCATGATTCATGATTTGATTCATGATTCATGATTCAATTCATGATTCATGATTCAATTAATGATTCATGATTCATGATACATGATACAATTAATGATTCATGATTCATGATTCAATTAATGATTCATGATTCATGATTCATTTCATGATTCATGATTCGATTCATGATTCTTGATTCATGATTCAATTCATGATTCATGATTCATGATTCAATTCGTGATTTATGATTCATGATTCAATTCATGATTCATGATTCAAATCATGATTCATGATTCGATTCATGATTCTTGATTCATGATTCTATGATTCGATTCATGATTCATGATTGAATTCATGATTCATGATTCATGATTCATGATTCATGATTCGATTCATGATTCGAATCATGATTCATGATTCATGATTCAATTCATGAGTCATGATTAATGATTTATGATTCTTGATTCAATACATGATTCATGATTCAATTCATGATTCATAATTCATGATTCATGATTCAATTCATGATTCATGATACAATTTATGATTCATGATTCATGATTCAATTCATGATTCCAATTCATGATTCATGATTCATGATTCATGATTCATGATTCATGATTCAATTCATGATTCATGATTCAATTCATGATTCATGATTCAATTCATGATTCAATTTATGATTCATGATTCATGATTCGATTCATGATTCATGATTCATGATTGAATTCATGATTTCATGATTCATGATTCAGTAATTCAATTCATGATTCATGATTCAGTTCATGATTCATAATTCATGATTCATGATTCAGTTCATGATTCATTATTCAATTCATGGTTTGAATCCTGATTCAATCATGATTCATGATTCGATAATGATTTATGATTCATGATTCAATTCATGATTCATGATTCATGATTCAATTCATGATTCATGATTCATGATTCAATTCATGATTCATGATTCATGATTCATGATTTGATTCATGATTCATGATTCATGATACGATTCATGATTTATGATTCAAATTATGATTCATGATTCAATCATGATTCATGATTCGATTCATGATTCTTGATTCATGATTCTTGATTCGATTCATGATTCATAATTAATGATTCAATTCATGAATCATGATTGAATTCATGATTCATGATTGAATTCATGATTCATGATTCATGATTCAATTCATAATTCATGAGTCGATTCATGATTCATGATTCATGATACAATTCATGATTCATGATTCATGATTCAATTCATGATTTGATTCATGATTCGTGATTCATGTTTCAATTCATGATTCATGATTCATGATTCATGATTCGATTCATGATTCATGATTCAATTCATGATTCATGATTCAATTCATGATTCATGATTCAATTAATGATTCATGATTCATGATTCATGATTCAATTAATGATTCATGATTCGAAGATTTATGATTCAATTAATGATTCACGATTCATGATTCATGATTCAATTCATGATTTATGATTCATGACTCAATTCATGATTCATGATTCGATTCATGATTCTTGATTCATGATTCATGATTCAATTCATGATTCATGATTCAATTCATGATTCATGATTCAATTCATGATTCATGATTCATGATTCAAGTCATGATTCATGATTCATGATTCAATTAATGATTCATGATTCATGATACATGATACAATTAATGATTCATGATTCATGATTCAATTAATGATTCATGATTCATGATTCATTTCATGATTCATGATTCGATTCATGATTCTTGATTCATGATTCAATTCATGATTCATGATTCATGATTCAATTCGTGATTTATGATTCATGATTCAATTCATGATTCATGATTCAAATCATGATTCATGATTCGATTCATGATTCTTGATTCATGATTCATGATTCGATTCATGATTCATGATTGAATTCATGATTCATGATTCATGATTCATGATTCGATTCATGATTCATGATTCGATTCATGATTCATGATCATGATTCAATTCATGAGTCATGATTAATGATTCATGATTCTTGATTCAATACATGATTCATGATTCAATTCATGATTCATAATCATGATTCATGATTCAATTCATGATTCATGATACAATTTATGATTCATGATTCATGATTCAATTCATGATCTCAATTCATGATTCATGATTCATGATTCAATTCATGATTCATGATTCAATTCATGATTCATGATTCAATTCATGATTCATGATTCAATTCATGATTCAAATTTATGATTCATGATTCATGATTCGATTCATGATTCATGATTCATGATTCAATTCATGATTCATGATTCATGATTCATAATTCAATTCATGATTCATGATTCAGTTCATGATTCATAATTCATGATTCATGATTCAGTTCATGATTCATTATTCAATTCATGGTTTGAATCCTGATTCAATTCATGATTCTTGATTCGATTAATGATTTATGATTA
>NW_027446326.1:27500-64382 GCF_038048845.1 Mixophyes fleayi | reverse complement strand
TGGAATGATAGTGACAGAGAGAGAGGAGAGGGAATGATAGTGACAGAGAGAGGAGAGGGAATGATAGTGACAGAGAGAGAGAGGGAATGATAGTGACAGAGAGGAGGAGAGGGAATGATAGTGACAGAGAGAGAGGAGAGGGAATGATAGTGACAGAGAGAGGGGAGAGGGAATGATAGTGACAGAGAGAGAGGAGAGGGAATGATAGTGACAGAGAGGAGAGGGAATGATAGTGACAGAGAGAGAGAGGAGAGGGAATGATAGTGACAGAGAGAGAGGAGAGGGAATGATAGTGACAGAGAGAGGGGAGAGGGAATGATAGTGACAGAGAGAGAGGAGAGGAATGATAGTGACAGAGAGAGAGGAGAGGGAATGATAGTGACAGAGAGAGAGGAGAGGGAATGATAGTGACAGAGAGAGAGGAGAGGGAATGATAGTGACAGAGAGAGGGAGAGGGAATGATAGTGACAGAGAGAGAGGAGAGGGAATGATAGTGACAGAGAGAGAGGAGAGGGAATGATAGTGACAGAGAGAGAGGAGAGGGAATGATAGTGACAGAGAGAGAGGAGAGGGAATGATAGTGACAGAGAGAGAGAGGAGAGGGAATGATAGTGACAGAGAGAGAGGAGAGGGAATGATAGTGACAGAGAGAGAGGAGAGGGAATGATAGTGACAGAGAGAGAGGAGAGGGAATGATAGTGACAGAGAGAGAGGAGAGGGAATGATAGTGACAGAGAGAGGAGAGGGAATGATAGTGACAGAGAGAGAGGAGAGGGAATGATAGTGACAGAGAGAGAGGAGAGGGAATGATAGTGACAGAGAGAGGAGAGAGGGAATGATAGTGACAGAGAGAGAGGAGAGGGAATGATAGTGACAGAGAGAGAGAGGGAATGATAGTGACAGAGAGAGAGGAGAGGGAATGATAGTGACAGAGAGAGAGGAGAGGGAATGATAGTGACAGAGAGAGAGGAGAGGGAATGATAGTGACAGAGAGAGAGGAGAGGGAATGATAGTGACAGAGAGAGAGGAGAGGAATGATAGTGACAGAGAGAGAGGAGAGGGAATGATAGTGACAGAGAGAGGAGAGGGAATGATAGTGACAGAGAGAGAGGAGAGGGAATGATAGTGACAGAGAGAGAGGAGAGGGAATGATAGTGACAGAGAGAGGAGAGGGAATGATAGTGACAGAGAGAGAGGAGAGGGAATGATAGTGACAGAGAGAGAGAGAGGGAATGATAGTGACAGAGAGAGAGGAGAGGGAATGATAGTGACAGAGAGAGAGAGAGAGGGAATGATAGTGACAGAGAGAGAGGAGAGGGAATGATAGTGACAGAGAGAGAGAGGAGAGGGAATGATAGTGACAGAGAGAGAGGAGAGGGAATGATAGTGACAGAGAGAGAGGAGAGGGAATGATAGTGACAGAGAGAGAGGAGAGGAATGATAGTGACAGAGAGAGAGGAGAGGGAATGATAGTGACAGAGAGAGAGGAGAGGGAATGATAGTGACAGAGAGAGAGGAGAGGGAATGATAGTGACAGAGAGAGAGGAGAGGGAATGATAGTGACAGAGAGAGAGGAGAGGGAATGATAGTGACAGAGAGAGAGGAGAGGGAATGATAGTGACAGAGAGAGAGGGAGAGGGAATGATAGTGACAGAGAGAGAGGAGAGGGAATGATAGTGACAGAGAGAGAGGAGAGGGAATGATAGTGACAGAGAGAGAGGAGAGGGAATGATAGTGACAGAGAGAGAGGAGAGGGAATGATAGTGACAGAGAGAGAGGAGAGGGAATGATAGTGACAGAGAGAGAGAGGAGAGGGAATGATAGTGACAGAGAGAGAGAGGAGAGGGAATGATAGTGACAGAGAGAGGAGAGGGAATGATAGTGACAGAGAGAGAGGAGAGGGAATGATAGTGACAGAGAGAGAGGAGAGGGAATGATAGTGACAGAGAGAGAGGAGAGGGAATGATAGTGACAGAGAGAGAGGAGAGGGAATGATAGTGACAGAGAGAGAGGAGAGGGAATGATAGTGACAGAGAGAGAGGAGAGGGAATGATAGTGACAGAGAGAGGAGAGGGAATGATAGTGACAGAGAGAGGAGAGGGAATGATAGTGACAAAGCGAGAGGAGAGGGAATGATAGTGACAGAGAGAGAGGAGAGGGAATGATAGTGACAGAGAGAAAGGAGAGGGAATGATAGTGACAGAGAGAAAGGAGAGGGAATGATAGTGACAGAGAGAAAGGGGAGGGAATGATAGTGACAAAGAGAGAGGAGAGGGAATGATAGTGACAGAGAGAGAGGAGAGGGAATGATAGTGACAGAGAGAGAGAGGAGAGGGAATGATAGTGACAGAGAGAGAGGAGAGGGAATGATAGTGACAGAGAGAGAGGAGAGGGAATGATAGTGACAGAGAGAGGAGAGGGAATGATAGTGACAGAGAGAGAGGAGAGGGAATGATAGTGACAGAGAGAGAGGAGAGGAATGATAGTGACAGAGAGAGAGGAGAGGGAATGATAGTGACAGAGAGAGAGAGAGGAGAGGGAATCATAGTGACAGAGAGAGGAGAGGGAATGATAGTGACAGTGAGAGAGGAGAGGGAATGATAGTGACAGTGAGAGAGGAGAGGGAATGATAGTGACAGAGAGAGAGGAGAGGGAATGATAGTGACAGAGAGAGAGGAGAGGGAATGATAGTGACAGAGAGAGGAGAGGGAATGATAGTGACAGAGAGAGAGGAGAGGGAATGATAGTGACAGAGAGAGAGGAGAGGGAATGATAGTGACAGAGAGAGAGGAGAGGGAATGATAGTGACAGAGAGAGAGAGGAGAGGGAATGATAGTGACAGAGAGAGAGGAGAGGGAATGATAGTGACAGAGAGGAGAGGGAATGATAGTGACAGAGAGAGAGGAGAGGGAATGATAGTGACAGAGAGAGGAGAGGGAATGATAGTGACAGAGAGAGAGGAGAGGGAATGATAGTGACAGAGAGAGAGGAGAGGGAATGATAGTGACAGAGAGAGAGAGAGGGAATGATAGTGACAGAGAGAGAGGAGAGGGAATGATAGTGACAGAGAGAGAGGAGAGGAGAGGGAATCATAGTGACAGAGAGAGGAGAGGGAATGATAGTGACAGTGAGAGAGGAGAGGGAATGATAGTGACAGTGAGAGAGGAGAGGGAATGATAGTGACAGTGAGAGAGGAGAGGGAATGATAGTGACAGAGAGAGAGGAGAGGGAATGATAGTGACAGAGAGAGAGGAGAGGGAATGATAGTGACAGAGAGAGAGGAGAGGGAATGATAGTGACAGAGAGAGAGGAGAGGGAATGATAGTGACAGAGAGAGAGGAGAGGGAATGATAGTGACAGAGAGAGAGAGAGGAGAGGGAATGATAGTGACAGAGAGAGGAGAGGGAATGATAGTGACAAAGCGAGAGGAGAGGGAATGATAGTGACAGAGAGAGAGGAGAGGGAATGATAGTGACAGAGAGAAAGGAGAGGGAATGATAGTGACAGAGAGAAAGGAGAGGGAATGATAGTGACAGAGAGGGGAGGGAATGATAGTGACAGAGAGGGGAGGGAATGATAGTGACAGAGAGAGAGGAGAGGGAATGATAGTGACAGAGAGAGAAGAGGGAATGATAGTGACAGTGAGAGGAGAGGGAATGATAGTGACAGTGAGAGGAGAGGGAATGATAGTGACAGTGAGAGAGGAGAGGGAATGATAGTGACAGAGAGAGAGGAGAGGGAATGATAGTGACAGAGAGAGAGGAGATGGAATGATAGTGACAGAGAGAGAGGAGAGGGAATGATAGTGACAGAGAGAGAGGAGAGGGAATGATAGTGACAGAGAGAGAGGAGAGGGAATGATAGTGACAGAGAGAGAGGAGAGGGAATGATAGTGACAGAGAGAGAGGAGAGGGAATGATAGTGACAGAGAGAGAGGAGAGGGAATGATAGTGACAGAGAGAGAGGAGAGGGAATGATAGTGACAGAGAGAGAGGAGAGGGAATGATAGTGACAGAGAGAGAGGAGAGGGAATGATAGTGACAGAGAGAGAGGAGAGGGAATGATAGTGACAGAGAGAGAGAGAGGAGAGGGAATCATAGTGACAGAGAGAGGAGAGGGAATGATAGTGACAGAGAGGAGAGGGAATGATAGTGACAGAGAGAGAGGAGAGGGAATGATAGTGACAGAGAGAGAGGAGAGGGAATGATAGTGACAGAGAGAGAGGAGAGGGAATGATAGTGACAGTAGGAAAGGACTGTTACTGTAAGGATAGTGCAGCATGGTGGCTCAGTGGTTAGCACTTTTGCTTCACAGTGCTGGGGTCATGAGTTCAATTCCCGACCATGGTCTTATCTGTGTGGAGTTTGTATGTTCTCCCCGTGTTTGCGTGGGTTTCCTCTGAGTGCTCTGGTTTCCTCCCACACTCCAAAAACATAACTGATAGGTTATTTGGCTTCTATTAAATTGACCCTAGTCTCTCCCTCTCCCTCTCTCCCTCTGTCTGTGTGTATGTTAGGGAATTTAGATTCTAAGCTCCAATAGGGCAGGGACTGATTGTGAGTTCTCTGTACAGCGCTGCAGAATTAGTGGCGCTATAGAAATAAATGGTGATGATGATAGTGACAGTGAATATGTAATTGCTGAATGAGTGGCAGTAAGGGATGATGCAACCTTTGAATAGAGACATTCATGGACTGTTGTATGCGATATCAGTGATGGTCTTTTTTCTTACACTGTATAGGTCTGAGAGTCGTATTTAATGCTACAGAGAGGTTGTCTGTCCGAAGAGTGATATCGTTTTCTAGACAGTTATGTCTGCTGCTGGGAGTAAGAGAGCATCAGGGGACGGGACTTCAGGTCCCCCAGAGAAGAAACCCAATCATGAGGAGAAGACCCCAACTACACTTATTGAGCCCATCCGCCTGGGAGGCATCTCTTCAACGGTTAGTGCAATCAGCATATATCAACCGATCTAGGCAGTAATGACATTAACACCTGGTATCCTCCTTCTATAGGGTGATAGAGACAGTGCTTACTATGTGACACTAAGATCTTCCCTACACAGGGTGATAGAGACAGTGCTTACTATGTGACACCAAGATCTTCACTACACAGGGTGATAGAGACAGTGCTTACTATGTGACACCAAGATCTTCACTACACAGGGTGATAGAGACAGTGCTTACTATGTGACACCAAGATCTTCACTACACAGGGTGATAGAGACAGTGCTTACTATGTGACACTAAGATCTTCCCTACACAGAGTGATAGAGACAGTGCTTACTATGTGACACTAAGATCTTCCCTACACATGGTGATAGAGACAGTGCTTACTATGTGACACCAAGGTCTTCCCTACACAGGGTGATAGAGACAGTGCTTACTATGTGACACCAAGGTCTCCCTCCCTACACAGGGTGATGGAGACAGTGCTTACTATGTGACACCAAGATCTTCCTCCCTACACAGGGTGATAGAGACAGTGCTTACTATGTGACACCAAGGTCTCCCTCCCTCCACAGGGTGATAGAGACAGTGCTTACTATGTGACACCAAGATCTCCTTCCCTACACAGGGTGATGGAGACAGTGCTTACTACTCCTTCCCTACACAGGGTGATGGAGACAGTGCTTACTATGTGACACCAAGATCTCCTTCCCTACACAGGGTGATAGAGACAGTGCTTACTATGTGACACCAAGGTCTCCCTCCCTCCACAGGGTGATAGAGACAGTGCTTACTATGTGACACCAAGGTCTCCTTCTCTACACAGGGTGATAGAGACAGTGCTTACTATGTGACACCAAGGTCTCCCTCCCTCCACAGGGTGATAGAGACAGTGCTTACTATGTGACACCAAGGTCTCCCTCCCTCCACAGGGTGATAGAGACAGTGCTTACTATGTGACACCAAGGTCTCCCTCCCTCCATAGGGGGATGGAAATTGCTCCGGAGCATTATTGAAACTATGTGTTAATTACGACACTGTGATTTAGCTCTCTATCTTCCTTTGACATTGATTCTTTTTTCCTGCAGGAGGAAATGGATATGAAGGTTTTGCAGTTTAAGAACAAGAAGCTGGCAGAGCGCCTTGAACAGCGACAGGGATTTGAAGATGAACTTAGAGAAAAGATAGAGAAATTGGAGAAAAGACAAGCCACGGATGATGCTACCCTTCTAATAGTCAACCGCTACTGGAGCCGGGTGAGTTCAATTAACAGAGATCAATGGGTAAACATTAAAGGAATTTTATAGAACATCATGCTTGGTGGTGTTGGTAAAGTAGTGTGTGTGTGGTTATTACTTGGTGGTGGTGGGAGAGTACAGAGTGTAAATGCTGAGGGATTGTGGGAAAAGGTCACGCTTATTCATTGTGGAAAAGCCTTTGATTGTTGAGACGGTTACATTGAGTTTATTTGGAACAGCCTTTGATTGTTGAGGAGGTCGCACTAAGTAGTGGTAAATGAACCTGTGATTGTTGAGAAGATCACATTGACTCTTGTTGGAAGAGCCTGTGATTGTTGAGGAAGTCGCACTGAGTCTTGGTGGAAGAGCCTTTGATTGTTGAGGAAGTCACACTAAGTCTTGGTGGAAGAGCCTTTGATTGTTGAGGAAGTCGCACTAAGTCTTGGTGGAAGAGCCTTTGATTGTTGAGGAAGTCGCACTAAGTCTTGGTGGAAGAGCCTTTGATTGTTGAGGAAGTCGCACTGAGTCTTGGTGGAAGAGCCTTTGATTGTTGAGGAAGTCGCACTGAGTCTTGGTGGAAGAGCCTGTGATTGTTGAGGAAGTTGCATTGAGTCTTGGTGGAAGAGCCTGTGATTGTTGAGGAAGTCGCATTGAGTCTTGGTGGAAGAGCCTTTGATTGTTGAGGAAGTCGCACTGAGTCTTGGTGGAAGAGCCTTTGATTGTTGAGGAAGTCGCACTGAGTCTTGGTGGAAGAGCCTGTGATTGTTGAGGAAGTTGCATTGAGTCTTGGTGGAAGAGCCTGTGATTGTTGAGGAAGTCGCACTAAGTCTTGGTTGAAGAGCCTGTGAATGTTGAGGAAGTCGCATTGAGTCTTGGTGGAAGAGCCTTTGATTGTTGAGGAAGTCGCACTAAGTCTTGGTGGAAGAGCCTTTGATTGTTGAGGAAGTCGCATTGAATCTTGTTGGAAGAGCCTTTGATTGTTGAGGAAGTCGCACTGAGTCTTGGTGGAAGAGCCTGTGATTGTTGAGGAAGTTGCATTGAGTCTTGGTGGAAGAGCCTGTGAATGTTGAGGAAGTCGCATTGAGTCTTGGTGGAAGAGCCTTTGATTGTTGAGGAAGTCGCATTGAGTCTTTGTTGAAGAGCCTGTGAATGTTAAGGAAGTCGCATTGAGTCTTGGTGGAAGAGCCTGTGATTGTTGAGGAAGTCGCATTGAGTCTTGGTGGAAGAGCCTGTGAATGTTGAGGAAGTTGCATTGAATCTTGGTGGAAGATCCTTTGATTGTTTAGGAAGTCGCATTGAGTCTTGGTGGAAGAGCCTGTGATTGTTGAGGAAGTTGCATTAAGTCTTGGTGGAAGAGCCTGTGATTGTTGAGGAAGTCGCATTGAGTCTTGGTGGAAGAGCCTGTGATTGTTGAGGAAGTCGCATTGAATCTTGGTGGAAGAGCCTTTGATTGTTGAGGAAGTCGCATTGAGTCTTGGTGGAAGAGCCTGTGATTGTTGAGGAAGTCGCATTAAGTCTTGGTGGAAGAGCCTGTGATTGTTGAGAAAGTCGCATTGAGTCTTGGTGGAAGAGCCTGTGAATGTTGAGGAAGTCGCATTGAGTCTTGGTGGAAGAGCCTGTGATTGTTGAGGAAGTCGCATTGAATCTTGGTGGAAGAGCCTTTGATTGTTGAGGAAGTCGCATTGAGTCTTGGTGGAAGAGCCTGTGATTGTTGAGGAAGTCGCATTGAGTCTTGGTGGAAGAGCCTGTGATTGTTGAGGAAGTCGCACTGAGTCTTGGTGGAGGAGCCTGTGATTGCTGTGTGGTCACTGACAGACAGGCTGGTAGTGTGTGTTAGTGGGAGGGGGGGCAAGTTTTTTGTGTGTGTGTGATGGGGAAACTGGCTATGTATTCTGCGTGTGATAGGAGAGCAGGCTGGTAGTGTGTGCGTTCAGCCTTATTCTCCGACATTCATACATTTTGTCCTTTCCCATGGACAGCTGGATGAGAATGTGCAGGTGTTGTTGAAGCGTTACGACAGTGAAGCAGCTTTCCAGAGCTATGTCCCCGATCCATCGCCAGAAGAGAAGGACAGTACCATAGAGGCAGAGACTGGAGTGAAGGGCCTGCCCCCATCAGAGGGGACTGATAGCAAAGGTAATAAAATGTGATGTTTCTGAACTAAACCAAGTACACATCATGATTACACAATAGTGAGTGTCATGTAAGTCAGATCCCTTCTGACACTGTCCTCAGGAAGCATTGAGGTTATTGTGGAAATATCTCTAGACATAGACGTTTCCCCGTGGAAATGTGGGCGTTTTAGCCGTGGTTCTGTTTTCATAGTGGTTAGCTACAATTTCATCTTTCATCTTTGCAGACTTTCTCCTCCCTCTACCTTTGCTTTTGAGGGTATATAGAGGTCTGTAATGGGGTTAAACTTCACCTAGAAGGCACGTAGACCGAAACCTCTTACTTCAAGTCTGGTCCTTTTCGTAGGTTGGTGCTGCATGGTTGTCCTAGGAGGTGGGTGGTGGCCAGTTTTGTATGTTGGTGCCGCAGGGTGGGCCTGGGCGGTCGTCCGTTTTCTAGGATGGTGCCGCAGGGTGGGCCTGTGCGGTCGTCCGGTTTATATGACGGTGCCGCAGGGTGGGCCTGTCCGGTCTTCCGTTTTATAGGATGGTTCCGCAGGGTGGGCCTGGGCAGTCGTCCGTTTTCTAGGATGGTGCCGCAGGGTGGGCTTGTGCGCTCGTCCGGTTTATTTGACGGTGCCGCAGGATGGGCCTGGGCGGTCGTCTGTTTTCTAGGATGGTGCCGCAGGGTGGGCTTGTGCGCTCGTCCGGTTTATTTGACGGTGCCGCAGGGTGGGCCTGGGGGTCGTCTGTTTTCTAGGATGGTGCCGCAGGGTGGGCCTGTGCGGTCGTCCGGTTTATTTGACGGTGCCGCAGGATGGGCCTGGGCGGTCGTCTGTTTTCTAGGATGGTGCCGCAGGGTGGGCCTGTGCGGTCGTCCGGTTTCTTTGACGGTGCCGCAGGATGGGCCTGGGCGGTCGTCTGTTTTCTAGGATGGTGCCGCAGGGTGGGCTTGTGCGCTCGTCCGGTTTATTTGACGGTGCCGCAGGGTGGGCCTGGGGGTCGTCTGTTTTCTAGGATGGTGCCGCAGGGTGGGCTTGTGCGCTCGTCCGGTTTCTTTGACGGTGCCGCAGGGTGGGCCTGGGCGGTCGTCTGTTTTCTAGGATGGTGCCGCAGGGTGGGCCTGGGCTGTGGGTGGTGGCCAGTTTGTATTTTGTCCATTCTTTTTATAAGAATAATTTGATGTTTAGCATTGTGGAATTATTTCTCTGGCTAAAAGTGCCTAGCATCAGGCTATTACTGAGCCAATCTTACTTTTTGTGGGAATGGTTAAGCTATTAGTGGAGGTTCTGTCTCCTGTGTGTGTTTCCTCCAATTGCTCTGGTTATAGGATTTAAGGATAAGTCAGAATATCCCTTTAACCTGTTTGAATTAATCAAACAATTGAGAGGTGGGGGCTCAGAAAAGTACTAATACTGAGTAAAGAAAGACGGCTGCTTCTATTGTAACTTTGCGGAGAGACCAACAAGGGTTAAACTGTCATTCCTACATAAGATTTCATTCTGGTCTTTCTGGTCTTTATTTTGTTTTGTTTTTTTGTTATGTTTTTACACATTTCATTTTGTATGAGTCCTTAATAACCAGTGCCACAGTGCTCTGCAGCGCCGTACATTAGAGAAAACAGGACATGCATGAAACAGGACATACAGGGTAGACAAAATAAATGCAGACATGAAAACAAAGTGTATGGGCGACCTGCTCAGTACAGAGAATACATTATAACTAGCAGAGGGCACAGCTGAAACAAGAGGAGCAAATGTCTACAGATTTGAAGACTGGGAGAGTCTGATTGGGTGTGGTAGGGCATTCCATAAGTGGGGAGCAGCACAGGAGAAGTCTCGTCAGAGGTTCAATTATCTATGTAAGAAAAATGTATTTGTGAACGGATGGGCTGACTCTGCCGACCCTTAGCTCTTACAAGGAGTCATTACTGCCCATCAAATGTCCTGGATTTAAGAGCGATCTACAGAGCACTTGTACAGGTCTCGGTTCTGGCCCGGAAAGCCCATGAAAGTCCAATCTGACAGTACAAAAGCGGTGGTCTACCTGAATCATCATGGGGGACACGCAGGGCCATGTCCGTGCAGGAGACGGCACAGATCATATCCTGGGTGGAACGCCATGTGGAGAACTGGAGTACCTCAGCTGCAACAAGGTCCATCCGGGAGAATGGTCCATTCACGTAGATGTATTGCTCAACTGGAACAGGGTTGGGGTCAGCCAGAGATAAATCTCATGACGTCTCATCTGAACTTCAAGGGTCCTCTTAGTTTTGCGCAAAATCCAGAGATCCGAAGGCTCACCTTAGGACACAGATGCGATGACCCTTGTAATACAAATACATGAAGGCTCTCCCAGACTAGAGAACAAATAACATTAACCTTATGGCCCCGGACTACAACACACACTCCCGTCTCTAGTTCCTGCACAATGATACATATGAAGCACACGTAGGGGAGTTACCGGTTTTCACTCTTCTGCCCACCTCGGGGGGGCTTATCACCAGCCGTTCCGTAGAGGAGGGACACCCATAAGGGCCCTCTGGACCTTACACGTCTGTTACAGTGTGTGTCACATCATATCTGTCTCTTTTAGGGACTTAAAGAAGTGTAATACACTCAGACACACAATTTGTGTGCATTGGTTTCAACACATTAGTTTAGTGTAAATTCTGATAAGATACACACGTCTATAAAGGCTAGAAGTTGTAGAATCAATGTAGACATTTATTTGTGGCACACACGAACTGCACAAAATAATATTTTTCTCTAATAATGAAATTTAAATAAAATGCTGCTAAAAAAAAGTATAATTTGCCTTGGAAGAAAACGAAGTAAAATTTAGACTGTGAGACAAAGTTATACCTGGTGAATAAACAGAATTTGTCTACAGTGAAAAACGCGTGGTCCTGATCATGTTCTAGCTGGTGGAAGGAGAAAGAGACAATTGGTGTGGTCATATGGGGAAAACGCGTGGTCCTGATCATGTTCTTAGCTGGTGGAAGGAGAAAGAGACAATTGGTGTGGTCATATGGGGAAAACGCGTGGTCCTGATCATGTTCTAGCTGGTGGAAGGAGAAAAAGAGACAATTGGTGTGGTCATATGGGGAAAACGCGTGGTCCTGATCATGTTCTTAGCTGGTGGAAGGAGAAAGAGACAGTTGGTGTGGTCATATGGGGAAAACGCGTGGTCCTGATCATGTTCTAGCTGGTGGAAGGAGAAAAAGAGACAATTGGTGTGGTCATATGGGGAAAACGCGTGGTCCTGATCATGTTCTAGCTGGTGGAAGGAGAAAAAGAGACAATTGGTGTGATATGGGGAAAACGCGTGGTCCTGAACAGGGTAATATTTACAACACTTTATTATGGTCCAGCTAATCAGACCAGATTTAGATTTGGCTTCCGTTGGATATTGCTAGATAAAGGACGAGTGGAGCAGCAATTAGGTAAAATGAGAAGCTGGATTCATGATTAAGAACAAAGCTTTGTTTTTGTACTATATCCAGGGAATTTATCCGCTCACCATTTTTGGGGTCAGGAAGGATATTTCCCCCAAGTGAGGTTACATCGGCGAGTGTCCCACTGAGGGCTTTGTGTTACCTTGTCATTAGTGTAATTAGAGTTTATGAAGGATTGAACTTCAGTATTACTAATTATATAACCATGATTGATCCCAGATTTCTATGTAATCAAAGTAACAAATATATAATTCCATTATGCCCTATTCTTCTCACAAAGTACAATATGATGTGTCCTCTGGGGGCGCTGTTGCACCTCCTGTCCTCATTCTCCTTATGTACTCTGTTTCCTGCAGACTCCCCTGAACCTCCCTCGGCTCCACCACCACCCGCTGTTTCTGGGGTTCTGCCCGAGTCCTCTCTAAACTTCCTGGCCACGTTGGCATGTAGTACCACGGAGGAGATCGAGCTGCAGCTGCAGGAGCGCATGGAGTTTAGTAAGCGGGCCGTGTCCTGTGTCGTGGAAACCTCAAACAAGCTTCACCGGAGGATGCAGGACCTGTGCGAGCGCATCCATAATGCTGGTGAGATGGGTTATGGGTAATTTATAATCAGAGAGGAGTGTACCTGTCTAATCTCCAGGCTTGGCCGCTTGCTGTAATGAGCCATTAAAGGTATCGCCTCTCTCTAGTTTACAGATATATTGTATGTGATGCATATAATAATGTATGTAATCCATCTGCCTTCTACGGGACAGTAATCCTATCAGCAGATTGTGGCCGTAATGCTCCCAGGATAAAGGAGGTCACTGACTCAATGGGGGGAATTCAATTGACTGTTACTCATGAAAGTAACGCAGCCCGTACACTATTAACGTTACTACGGTAATAGTGCGCGTTATTACTGCTAGTACAGTAATTTCAGCACTGGTTTTAGCTCACAGCTCTGAGAGCAACAAGCAGAAATCTGCGTTAAAATTCCCGTACTAACGGTAATAGTGCGCGGGCCGTGTTACTTTAATGAGTAACACATCGTAAATTGAATTCCCCTGCAAAAATATGAAGTTGAATTATTGTTTTAACAATGTCACGATGTTTCCTTCTACAATATCAAACATCTTCTCACTTCCTCAATGGCTTTCCCCTGCCGTACCGACCGTGTTCCTGTTTTACTCACTACTCCCCTCTACCTCCACTGTGCGTGTCCCCCCTCCTGCCTGTTCTGCTGGTCCCCCCCCTCTCCCCTTCCACCTGCGCTCTGTCAGTGCCCCCCCCCCCCCCTGCACCTGAGCTCTACCGCACCCCCCGCTTGTGCTCTGCCGGTCCTCCACCCCCCCTTCCCCCTGCGCTCTGACAGTCCTTCCCCCCCCCTTCCCCCTGCGCTCTGACGGTCCCACCCCCCTTCCGCCTGTGCTCTGCCAGTGCGCCCCCCCCCCTTCCACCACCACTGTGTGTATCCCCCCCTTCCACCTGCGCTGTGCCGCTGCCTCCCCCTGCACCTGAGCTCTGCCCCATCCCCCTCCCACCTGTGCTCTGCTTGTCCCCTTCCCCCCCCTCCCCTCCTGCCTGCGCTCTGACGGTCCCCCCCTCCAGCTCCATACATCTACCATCTAACTTTTTTTTTTCTGCCTGGCAGACTTTGATCAGCTGGATGAAACACTCCGGACTCTTAACAAGGATCTGATTAATGAGAACAACAGGCTGCAGGACTTGGCCACTGTACTACAGGAGAAGCACCATCGCATTGCTTTACAGGTGAATCTACACAACAACCTACAGTATACTGGAGGAGAGACCCTCAGAGCGGGTACAGTTCTATCTAGTTGTGTCTCCGTTTACCCTCCTAATAGCTTTGTGATGTCTGCAGCAGGGTGAGGTGGTAAACGTCAGCACATTATGTCTTATCACAGATAAGTACCGTTATGTTGCTGATGGCCGCTCTCAGCAGCTTTCCAAACTCAACAACATGAAGATATACAAATATGCTTTAAGCGCTCTATTCAGGAATAAAGTATATTCACATTGTGTGTGGTAATTATCATTTGTATTATAATAAATATCTCCTGCCCAGTGACGTCAGGATACAATAGGAACCTGGGGATTAACATTCCGGTTACAGACGTACTCCGAACCCCTTATTTATGGGAGTGAATCTCCTAACACCACATGATCTCATTTATTTGCTGGATTTGGATAAAACAACAAGCGGGGAGTTTACAACAAATAGGTAAAGTCACCCAACGAAACAAATCATATCCAGGTCTCCCTGAACTATACAAAGGCTGGACACCGTACGCCAGTTCATTTTTTGAACCTTACTACTGATCTGACTTTGAGAAACATTGTTCACAGTAGATATTTATTATAATATATATGATAGTTACACAAAATTTGAATATACCTTTTTCCTGAATAGAGTGCTGAAGGCATATTTGTATATCTAGATGCCGTATGTGTAGTCTGAAGGTCAGTTACTGAGGATCCTGCAGCCAATCTGGCAGAACCAGCCTGATGTAGGTGGTTGGCCTAGTCGTAGCTGTGCGCTCTGTTAGCCGCACTTGTCCATTGTTTCAGTGGAATCCTGAGGAACAGTCCTGTTCCGCTGAATGCACATGGTCAATGGCCTTTGGGTCCCGGCCGGGCTTCTGGCCTTTGACCGTGGTAAGTCTCTGGAAGAAGAGGGCTCTCTTCATTTTCTGGATATTATCGGCTGTGCGGACGTATGTTCATAGAACTCATGATGTGCGCACGTCGGAGTACCTCTTGATCCTCTATGATGGCCACCAGAGAGGTTGACTGGCACGTTAACGAACCATTGCTCTGGGCAGTACGGTGGGTCAGTGGTTAGCATTTCTGCCGCACAGCACTAGGGTCAGGAGTTCAATTCCTGACCATGGCCTTATCTGTGTGGCGTTTGTATGTTCTCAATGTGTTCGCGTGAGTTTCCTCCGGGTGCTCCGGTTTCCTCCCACACTCCAAAAACATACTGGTAGGTTAATTGGCTGCTATCATATTGACATATTGACATATTGTGTGTGTGTGTGTGTGTGTGTATGTATGTATGTATGTATGTATGTATGTATGTTCGGGAACTTAGACTGTAAGCTCCAATGGGGCAGGGACTGATGTGAGCTCTCTGTACAGCGCTGCAGAATTAGTGGTGCTATATAAATAAATGACGATGATGATTGCTGGGTGGATTACTTCAGTAATGCGTCAAGGCTACATCGATAATTATATTATTATATTACACCAGAGCCCTGGGCTGAGCAGTGGCATCCACGGTACTCTGTCCTCATGTTTACAGAGTTTTATAGGTTTAATGTGCTTCCAGTGATGCTAGTTTTGGACATAAGGTGATTTGCACCCTTAGAGGCAGCTCTGAACATATCCAAGCTCTTTTGGAACACCCCCAATTGCATGAAAAACAAAATAGGATTTTTATATTCCCTTTTGATCTCCTTTAATGTCCTGACAATATTGTTGTAGGAGGACAGTGTATTCCTCCCCTATGTTATATATATATATATATATATAATCTCTATATCTCCTGGCTGCGCCTCTATATATTCAAGGTCTCCAACATTCCCCGCAAAGGACTCGGAGACATGGATTAAAATAAGTATAATTCAGTTTTTTTTTTACTAACCTTGTTTATTCCAGTAGTACAGTGTTTTAGTGTATTATATTAACCTACTGTGAATCTGCAACAGCATCATGAACTGCAAGACAGAGTCATATCATCTGAAACAAAGGTGTCCGAGATGGAGCGGAGCATTGAAGATCTGCAGTGGGACATCGAGAAACTGCGCAAACACGAGCAGAAGCTCAATCGTCACCTAGCAGAGGCTCTAGAGCAGGTACATGTCTGTGTACTCGTCCCTCTCCTTGTATACCTATATCTGTGTACTCGTACCTCTCCTTGTATACCTATATCTGTGTACTCGTTCCTCTCCTTGTATACCTATGTCTGTGTACTCGTTCCTCTCCTTGTATACCTATATCTGTGTACTCGTACCTCTCCTTGTATACCTATATCTGTGTACTCGTACCTCTCCTTGTATACCTATATCTGTGTACTCGTACCTCTCCTTGTATACCTATATCTGTGTACTCGTACCTCTCCTTGTATACCTGTATCTGTGTACTCGTCCCTCTCCTTGTATACCTATATCTGTGTACTCGTACCTCTCCTCGTATACCTATATCTGTGTACTCGTACCTCTCCTCGTATACCTATATCTGTGTACTCGTACCTCTCCTCGTATACCTATATCTGTGTACTCGTACCTCTCCTCGTATACCTATATCTGTGTACTCGTCCCTCTCCTCGTATACCTATATCTGTGTACTCGTCCCTCTCCTTGTATACCTATATCTGTGTACTCGTCCCTCTCCTCGTATACCTATATCTGTGTACTCGTCCCTCTCCTCGTATACCTATATCTGTGTACTCGTCCCTCTCCTCGTATACCTATATCTGTGTACTCGTCCCTCTCCTCGTATACCTATATCTGTGTACTCGTACCTCTCCTTGTATACCTATATCTGTGTACTCGTACCTCTCCTTGTATACCTATATCTGTGTACTCGTACCTCTCCTTGTATACCTATATCTGTGTACTCGTACCTCTCCTTGTATACCTATATCTGTGTACTCGTCCCTCTCCTTGTATACCTATATCTGTGTACTCGTCCCTCTCCTTGTATACCCGTGTCTGTGTGCTCGTACCTCTCTCCTGGTATACCCGTGTCTGTGTGCTCGTACCTCTCTCCTTGTATACCCGTGTCTGTGTGCTCGTACCTCTCTCCTTGTATACCAGTGTCTGTGTACTCGTACCTCTCTCCTTGTATACCTATATCTGTGTGCTCGTACCTCTCTCCTTGTATACCAGTGTCTGTGTACTCGTACCTCTCCTTGTATACCAGTGTCTGTGTGCTCGTACCTCTCTCCTTGTATACCCGTGTCTGTGTACTCGTACCTCTCCTTGTATACCCGTGTCTGTGTACTCGTACCTCTCCTTGTATACCCGTGTCTGTGTACTCGTACCTCTCCTTGTATACCCGTGTCTGTGTACTCGTACCTCTCCTTGTATACACGTGTCTGTGTGCTCGTACCTCTCCTTGTATACACGTGTCTGTGTGCTCGTACCTCTCTCCTTGTATACCCGTGTCTGTGTACTCGTACCTCTCCTTGTATACCCGTGTCTGTGTACTCGTACCTCTCCTTGTATACCCGTGTCTGTGTACTCGTACCTCTCTCCTTGTATACCCGTGTCTGTGTGCTCGTACCTCTCTCCTTGTATACCCGTGTCTGTGTGCTCGTACCTCTCTCCTTGTATACCCGTGTCTGTGTACTCGTACCTCTCCTTGTATACCTATATCTGTGTACTCGTACCTCTCCTTGTATACCTATATCTGTGTGCTCGTACCTCTCTCCTTGTATACCCGTGTCTGTGTGCTCGTACCTCTCTCCTTGTATACCCGTGTCTGTGTGCTCGTACCTCTCTCCTTGTATACCCGTGTCTGTGTACTCGTACCTCTCCTTGTATACCCGTGTCTGTGTACTCGTACCTCTCTCCTTGTATACCCGTGTCTGTGTGCTCGTACCTCTCTCCTTGTATACCCGTGTCTGTGTGCTCGTACCTCTCTCCTTGTATACCCGTGTCTGTGTGCTCGTACCTCTCTCCTTGTATACCCGTGTCTGTGTGCTCGTACCTCTCTCCTTGTATACCCGTGTCTGTGTGCTCGTACCTCTCTCCTTGTATACCCGTGTCTGTGTGCTCGTACCTCTCTCCTTGTATACCTATATCTGTGTGCTCGTACCTCTCTCCTTGTATACCTATATCTGTGTACTCGTACCTCTCCTTGTATACCCGTGTCTGTGTACTCATACCTCTCCTTGTATACCTATATCTGTGTACTCGTACCTCTCTCCTTGTATACCAGTGTCTGTGTGCTCGTACCTCTCTCCTTGTATACCCGTGTCTGTGTACTTGTACCTCTCCTTGTATACCCGTGTCTGTGTACTCGTACCTCTCCTTGTATACCCGTGTCTCTCTACGGCACTCACATGCTTCTTCTTAAATAGCTGAATTCAGGATATCACATTTCGGGGAGTTCTGGAAGTTTCCAGGGAGGACAGACTACTCTGACTGTGCAGAAGGTAATGTACAACAGGCCTTGTTGACCTGCTTTGGCTTCAGTATTATATGGAGTTAATGGGTTCTCTCTCCAACCTTGCACCTTGTACTCCCTCCACGTTCTCACCTGTCACCCTGGAAGTAACAGTCACTTTGTCATTCTTTTCCTCTATACAGTTTGAGATGCTGAATGCTGAACTAGAGGAGAACCAAGAACTGGCCAATAACCGCATGTGTGAGCTGGAGAAGCTCCAGAATGAGCTACAGGCAGCAGTTCGACTCAAGGAGAAGTTAAAGGTACTTCAAGATTGTTGAGTGAGAGGTGAAAAACCGCAGGGGCCCAAACTAATGGTTTACTATGCTTGTCCTTGTCCAGTTGGATCTGCGGACCCTCCCTGAGGAGGCCGTGAGAGGTACACAAGACTTCCGCTGTCTGCAGTCTCAGTTTTCACTCTTGTATAATGAATCCTTGCAAGTGAAAACACAACTGGACGAGGCCCGAGCTCTTCTCCTCAACACTAAGAACAGTCACCTGAGACAGATCGAGCGCATGGAGGTTTGTTGTTTAAAGGGATACTTGAGGGGTTCTGTGATTGTCCTTACCATGAGAACTTACGTGTTCTTTGTCTACCCAGAGTGAAGAGTTGTCTGTTCAGAAGAAACTGCGGACTGAGGTGATTCAGTTGGAGGACACTCTGGCCCAGGTGCGCAAGGAGTATGAAATGCTGAGGATCGAGTTTGAACAGAATCTGGCTGCCAATGAACAAGCAGGTAAATTAGTGAAACCAAGGCTTGGAAAAGCTAATGGTGGCTTACCGGTGGCAATAACACATTGCCCCTATCTTTTAGGTCCCATTAATCGTGAGATGCGTCATTTGATTGGAAGTCTACAGAATCACAACCACCAACTGAAGGGAGATGTTCAGCGATACAAGCGCAAGGTTCGAGATGCTCAAGGAGAGGTGAGCAAGGTGAGGGGCAGGATGGGCTTACTCTGCCACCCTGTCAGTTAGAAGTATGTTTGGTATTTTGCCATCAGTCAGTAACCTGTTGACATTGGCGACTCCTGCTGGGCCCCTAGCCTGATACCGACTGTAAGGGTCAGCTGCACCCCAGTGCGGTGCCCCGGTTATGGAATGGACTCGCTGTTCTCCACCAGACTCCTTCACCTGGAACAACTTGCGTTCCTCGGTAGTATGTGTAGCTGCTTACTCTGGCTAATTCTTCCTGACAGAATACGTTGGATCAGGACTGCTGGGTAGCAGACGGAGCGCTGAGGCAGGATGTTGAGCGCAATGCAGGACAGTCTGGGGATGGACTAGAGTATTAGGTCTATAAAATGAAGTTCACAAGAACAAAGCAGGATCTCTCGGAGTAGTGATGCCCATATTCTCTTAATAGAGCCGTTGCACACCTTGAGGAATAGTGGTGGTACATTTTACCTTGGTTCTTATACAGCTTCCACACAACTTGCTGGGGTGCTAAACCAGCCCCCTGTCCACTTAATCAATCCAGGCTGATCCCAAGATCTGTCACGAAGATCAGCTTGGACCATGGTTTTACTTTTACTTCAGTGGCAGAGTGGAGTGTTCTCTCTCGCCCCGGTCTCGGATAGGAGGTTTTACTATTGAGTCTCACGCCAAATCGAATTTCCAGTACTCCTTACCTCTGGGTGCTGCTGTGGTGCTTGTTGGAACACCGGACAGTTTATTCCCTCCATCGTAGTGACTGGAGAAAAGCTGAGACCCGAGGGATGGACAAGAGACCGGGGTTGTGGAAGAATAGTGGCTAAATAGTTAGAAGAGGGACCAGGGGGGTTAGAAGAGGGACCAGGGGGGTTAGAAGAGGGACCAGGGGGGTTAGAAGAGGGACCAGGGGGGATATATGAGGGACCAGGGGGGTTAGATGAGGGACCAGGTTGACACCAGCTAAAGAGACTGGGGGGGATAGATAGATGAGAAGCAAGGGGGAATATATACGAGAGACGGGTGACACCAGCTGAGTTCCGTACGGTGGCCCGTTCTGTCTACGTATTGATTGAGCGCATTTGTTCCGCACCATTATGCTGCATTATCTGCTGTCCTTGTCGTTACACATTCTTGCGCACATTCGAGGCTTCTCTTCCGCCTGCTGTCAGCAGGAATTGGGTATTTCTGTGGGGCCACTACTTACAGATCGGTCAGACTGCCACAGGATCGCCCTTTCATATACCCTCACTAAGTTTTATAGTGTCACATTTTGTCATGCCACCTAGTTGTTGCCGGTAACTGAAATCACAGGCTCCAACAGAAGGTATTCAGCAAGTGAAAATGTTTCCTATTTTGTAATGCTGTTGACTTTTGGTGCAAAGAGACGGGTCAGAGAGTATACCTTACCCTCTTCTGCCTCTTCCTTTCTCTGTAGATGCGTTTACAGGTGGGGGCTCCCCCATGCCCAGCACCCGGACTTTCCAGTGCTGAGGTGACCACCCCCGTTGTGAAAGAAGAAGAGACAGACGTCAAGAGAGAACCGCCTGGCGTCGTGACACGTGAGCCAGAGACTCCTACTACTCCCGAAGTGAAGAAAGAGGAAGAGGAACAGAGAAAGGAGCCGGAGCGCAGTAAAACGCGTGAACGGGAAGTGGAGAGGGAGCGAGAGAAAGAACGTGATAGAGACAAGGAACGAGAGCGGGAGAGAGACAAGCAGAAGACGGATGAGAGTAAAAGGAAGGATTCCGACATCTTGAAACAGCTGAGAGCAGAACTCAAGTAAGACTCACCTTGTGATATTGGGTTCCTCTTCCTCACCACCTCCTTATTACCCGTTGTCACACTTAACCACTAGCCCATTGCCTACCCCTTTCCACTTATCTTGTGCCTCCCTGCCCCTGCCCCGCTTATCTTGTGCCTCCCTGCCCCTCCCCCGCTTATCTTGTGCCTCGCTGCCTCTCCCCCGCTTATCTTGTGCCTCGCTGCCCCTCCCCCGCTTATCTTGTGCCTCGCTGCCCCTCCCCCGCTTATCTTGTGCCTCGCTGCCCCTCCCCCACTTATCTTGTGCCTCGCTGCCCCTCCCCCACTTATCTTGTGCCTCGCTGCCCCTCCCCCGCTTATCTTGTGCCTCGCTGCCCCTCCCCCGCTTATCTTGTGCCTCGCTGCCCCTCCCCCGCTTATCTTGTGCCTCGCTGCCCCTCCCCCGCTTATCTTGTGCCTCGCTGCCCCTCCCCCGCTTATCTTCACCACCTTCCCTTTACCCGCTTTCTCCATCACTACCAAATCCGGACTCCCTCCATTACAGTTCTCTATCTTTCCTTCTTGTCCTTTATCCTACAGGAAGGCCCAGGAAAGCCAGAAGGAGATGAAACTGCTGCTTGATATGTACAAATCTGCCCCAAAGGAGCAGAGAGACAAAGTACAACTAATGGCGGCTGAGAGAAAGACCAAAGCCGAGGTGCGTCTGCAGCGCCTCCTACTGGTGTCTTGCACTACACTCTGTATATTACACTGCACACTTTCTATCAGGTGGGGGAACGTCTCTCACGCTACACTCTGTTATTGCCAGGTGGAGGAGCTTCGGGTACGAGTGCAGGCCCTTGAAGAAAAGGATCGAAGAGAGAGGAAGAAACTGGCTGATGAGGAAGCTTTACGGAAGATCAAACTTGCTGAGGAACAGATTGAACACTTACAGAGGAAACTAAGCGCTACCAAACAGGTGAGTGAGATGATTGTGGATTTGAACAAGACTAGAACATGAGGATTCATCTCATTACCAGAATACTCTCTGGGCCTGAGTCATTAAGGAGAGTGAACCATAACAAAGGAGTAACTTTTCACCTGGGCAAAACCATGTTGCATTGGAGGGGAGGTAAATTTAAAATGTGAGAACAGATTTATAGTTGGGGTAGGACATGTCCTAGATCAACTTAAAATTTCAGTGTAAACCTAAATCTATCAAGTATTTGTGGTACATGAAAAAGGTGCCAGTATTTACCTTATGTTTGTCCAGCAGTTACCTTACTCCTTTTTTTGCTTTACGCCCCTTGATGATGATGATTATAATCCACACTCTGTGTGGGGATTACAGCTGCTCCCTGTAGCGCTGAGGTGCAGTGACTGTAGGGTGTATAACACTGTGAGAGGCGACTGTAGGGTGTATAACAGTATGAGAGGTGACTGTAGGGTGTATAACACTGTGAGAGGCGACTGTAGGGTGTATAACAGTATGAGAGGTGACTGTAGGGTGTATAACAGTGTGAGAGGAGACTGTAGGGTGTATAACAGTGTGAGAGGCGACTGTAGGGTGTATAACAGTGTGAGAGGCGACTGTAGGGTGTATAACAGTATGAGAGGGGACTGTAGGGTGTATAACAGTATGAGAGGGGACTGTAGGGTGTATAACAGTGTGAGAGGAGACTGTAGGGTGTATAACAGTGTGAGAGGAGACTGTAGGGTGTATAACAGTGGGAGAGGAGACTGTAGGGTGTATAACAGTGTGAGAGGTGACTGTAGGGTGTATAACAGTATGAGAGGGGACTGTAGGGTGTATAACAGTATGAGAGGGGACTGTAGGGTGTATAACAGTGTGAGAGGCGACTGTAGGGTGTATAACAGTATGAGAGGCGACTGTAGGGTGTATAACAGTATGAGAGGGGACTGTAGGGTGTATAACAGTATGAGAGGGGACTGTAGGGTGTATAACAGTGTGAGAGGGACTGTAGGTTGTATAACAGTGTGAGAGGTGACTGTAGGGTGTATAACAGTATGAGAGGAGACTGTAGGGTGTATAACAGTGTGAGAGGTGACAGTAGGGTGTATAACAGTGTGAGAGGTGACTGTAGGGTGTGTAACAGTGTGAGAGGCGACTGTAGGGTGTATAACACTGTGAGAGGCGACTGTAGGGTGTATAACAGTGTGAGAGGTGACTGTAGGGTGTATAACAGTGTGAGAGGTGACTGTAGGGTGTATAACAGTGTGAGAGGTGACAGTAGGGTGTATAACAGTGTGAGAGGTGACAGTAGGGTGTATAACAGTGTGAGAGGCGACTGTAGGGTGTATAACAGTGTGAGAGGCGACTGTAGGGTGTATAACAGTGTGAGAGGTGACAGTAGGGTGTATAACAGTGTGAGAGGTGACTGTAGGGTGTATAACAGTGTGAGAGGTGACAGTAGGGTGTATAACAGTGTGAGAGGTGACAGTAGGGTGTATAACAGTGTGAGAGGTGACTGTAGGGTGTATAACAGTGTGAGAGGTGACTGTAGGGTGTATAACAGTATGAGAGGAGACTGTAGGGTGTATAACAGTGTGAGAGGGGACTGTAGGGTGTATAACAGTGTGAGAGGTGACTGTAGGGTGTATAACAGTATGAGAGGTGACTGTAGGTTGTATAACAGTGTGAGAGGTGACTGTAGGGTGTATAACAGTGTGAGAGGTGACTGTAGGGTGTATAACAGTGTGAGAGGTGACTGTAGGGTGTATAACAGTGTGAGAGGTGACAGTAGGGTGTATAACAGTGTGAGAGGTGACTGTAGGGTGTATAACAGTATGAGAGGTGACTGTAGGGTGTATAACAGTGTGAGAGGTGACAGTAGGGTGTATAACAGTGTGAGAGGGGACTGTAGGGTGTATAACAGTGTGAGAGGGGACTGTAGGGTGTATAACAGTGTGAGATGAGACTGTAGGGTGTATAACAGTGTGAGAGGTGACAGTAGGGTGTATAACAGTATGAGAGGTGACTGTAGGGTGTATAACAGTGTGAGAGGAGACTGTAGGGTGTATAACAGTGTGAGTGGTGACTGTAGGGTGTATAACAGTGTGAGAGGTGACTGTAGGGTGTATAACAGTGTGAGAGGTGACTGTAGGGTGTATAACAGTGTGAGAGGTGACTGTAGGGTGTATAACAGTGTGAGAGGAGACTGTAGGTTGTATAACAGTGTGAGAGGAGACTGTAGGGTGTATAACAGTGTGAGAGGAGACTGTAGGGTGTATAACAGTGTGAGAGGGGACTGTAGGGTGTATAACACTGTGAGAGGCGACTGTAGGGTGTATAACACTGTGAGAGGCGACTGTAGGGTGTATAACAGTGTGAGAGGCGACTGTAGGGTGTATAACAGTGTGAGAGGTGACTGTAGGGTGTATAACAGTGTGAGAGGTGACTGTAGGGTGTATAACACTGTGAGAGGTGACTGTAGGGTGTATAACAGTGTGAGAGGTGACTGTAGGGTGTATAACAGTGTGAGAGGTGACTGTAGGGTGTATAACAGTGTGAGAGGTGACTGTAGGGTGTATAACAGTGTGAGAGGAGACTGTAGGTTGTATAACAGTGTGAGAGGAGACTGTAGGGTGTATAACAGTGTGAGAGGAGACTGTAGGGTGTATAACAGTGTGAGAGGTGACTGTAGGGTGTATAACAGTGTGAGAGGTGCAGTGACTGTAGGGTGTATAACAGTGTGAGAGGTGCAGTGACTGTAGGGTGTATAACAGTGTGAGAGGAGACTGTAGGGTGTATAACAGTGTGAGAGGTGACTGTAGGGTGTATAACAGTGTGAGAGGGGACTGTAGGGTGTATAACAGTGTGAGAGGGGACTGTAGGGTGTATAACAGTGAGAGGTGACTGTAGGGTGTAACGTCTTGTACAGCATAGTAACTGTGTTGTGCGGTTTGTGTTCTTGGCGCGCAGGAAGAAGAGGCTCTGCTATCGGAGATGGACGTGACAGGACAGGCATTTGAGGATATGCAGGAACAGAACATTCGCCTGATGCAGCAATTGCGAGAAAAAGACGATGCAAATTTCAAGCTGATGTCCGAGCGGATAAAATCCAACCAAATCCACAAACTGCTGAGAGAGGAGAAGGAGGAGCTGGCGGATCAGGTGCAGGGGCTGAAGACGCAGGTAACCCTCGCTGACCATCTAATGACACATGTTTATGTATGTGTGACGCCATGTGACGTGCCGTCTCTCCTGCAGGTGGACGCTCAGCTCTTACAGGTGCAGAAGTTGGAGGAGAGAGAGCGCGTTCTGCACACTTCACTGGCTTCCATAGAGAAGGAGCTGACACTCAGGACGCAGGCGCTAGAGATACAGAAGAGAAAGGCGAGTGACAGATCACAGGGTATTCACACATGAGTGGGGCGCCTGGAGCCCCTCATGTTTCTGGGTGGAGTGTAGCTGCTGCTGGTTACCCTGGCTGGATACTTCTTAGCGCTTACGTTGGCTCTGGCTGGCTGGGTAACAGGCAGAGCGCTGAGGATGGATTAGAGTGTTATCTGGGTAGGTCACAGGAGAGGAACAGGAAGATGTCTACTGCTCAGTATCTCTCCTGTTACATGCACCACAACTGGAAGGTGCCTATATTGTACAGTGTCCATGCACCAGCCTCCCCCATCGCACAACATTATCTCCGCCAGCCTGAGATTGAGTAGTTTGCAGGGAAGGTTGCAGTTATCTTCTAAGCTGTTGCTATATTTTCTCATAGGCAGTGGAAGCGGCTCAGCTTTCAGAAGACCTTAAAGTTCAGCTAGAACACATTGTGAGCACTCTGCGAGACACTCAGAGCTTTGTGTGTGACAACCGTACTGCCAAGGAAAAGGAATCATTCAGCCTAAAGAGAGCGCAGGTATCGGCATACATGTGGATGTCCCTCTCCACCTCCACCAGCCACCTCCCGCTAACACTCTTGTCTTTATACAGGAAGAGATCTCAAGGTTGCGCAGAAAGCTAGAAAAACAGAAGAAGATGGAAGTTTATGCAGATGCTGACCAAATCCTGCAGGAAGAGATTAAAGAATATAGGGTAAGATGTGAGGAACATGGGCTACAGCACACGAGTCACAGGCTATTGTGGTTAGGTGAAAGGAAAAACATATGGGGGGCCTGGACAAGAGATCAAGGTTGAAGGACAATGAGAAAGGGACACAGGGGCACGATGATCAGGGTGAGAGAAGAGTGAGGTGGTGATAGAGATTAGAGGAGAATGAGATGAAGACATAGTGGTCGGGGTGAGAGGAGAATTAGATGGTGACACGATGGTCGGGTGAGAGGACACTGAGATGGTGACACAGTGATCAAGATAAGAAGAGAATGAGATGAAGGGACGGTGGTCGGGGTGAGAGGAGAATGAGGTAGTGACACGGTGGTCGGGGTGAGAGGAGAATGAGGTAGTGACACGGTGGTCGGGATGAGAGGAGAATGAGATGAAGGGACGGTGGTCGGGGTGAGAGGAGAATGAGGTAGTGACACAGTGGTCGTGGTGAGAGGAGAATGAGGTAGTGACACGGTGGTCGGGGTGAGAGGAGAATGAGGTAGTGACACGGTGGTCGGGATGAGAGGAGAATGAGATGAAGGGACGGTGGTCGGGGTGAGAGGAGAATGAGGTAGTGACACAGTGGTCGTGGTGAGAGGAGAATGAGATGGAGACACTGTGATCGGGATGAGAGGAGAATGAGATGGAGACACATTGGTCGGGGTGAGAGGAGAATGAGATGGTGACACGATAGTCGGGATGAGAGGAGAATGAGGTAGTGACATGGTGGTCGGGGTGAGAGGAGAATGAGGTAGTGACACAGTGGTTGGGGTGAGAGGACACTGAGATGGTGACACGGTGGTCGGGATGAGAGGAGAATGAGGTAGTGACACGGTGGTCGGGGTGAGAGGAGAATGAGGTAGTGACACAGTGGTCGGGTGAGAGGAGAATTAAATGGAGACACAGTGGTTGGGATGAGAGGAGAATGAGATGGTGACACGATGGTCGGGTAAGAGGACACTGAGATGGTGACATGGTGGTTGGGGTGAGAGAAGAATGAGGTAGTGACACAGTGGTCGGGATGAGAGGAGAATGAGATGGTGGTTGGGGTGAGAGGAGAATGAGGTAGTGACACGGTGGTCGGGGTGAGAGGAGAATGAGATGGAGACACAGTGGTCGGGATGAGAGGAGAATGAGGTAGTGACACGGTGGTTGGGATGAGAGGAGAATGAGATGGAGACACATTGGTCGGGGTGAGAGGACACCGAGATGGTGACATGGTGGTTGGGATGAGAGGACACCGAGATGGTGACACGGTGGTCGGGATGAGAGGAGAATGAGGTAGTGACATGGTGGTCGGGATGAGAGGAGAATGAGGTAGTGACACGGTGGTCGGGGTGAGAGGAGAATGAGGTAGTGACACAGTGGTCGGGGTGAGAGGAGAATGAGGTAGTGACACAGTGGTCGGGTGAGGAGAATTAAATGGAGACACAGTGGTTGGGATGAGAGGAGAATGAGATGGTGACACGATGGTCGGGTAAGAGGACACTGAGATGGTGGCACGGTGGTTGGGGTGAGAGAAGAATGAGGTAGTGACACAGTGGTCGGGGTGAGAGGAGAGTGAGATGGTGGTTGGGGTGAGAGGAGAATGAGGTAGTGACACGGTGGTCGGGGTGAGAGGAGAATGAGATGGTGACATGGTGGTTGGGGTGAGAGGAGAATAAGGTAGTGACACGGTGGTCGGGATGAGAGGAGAATGAGGTAGTGACACGGTGGTCGGGGTGAGAGGAGAATGAGGTAGTGACACGGTGGTCGGGATGAGAGGAGAATGAGGTAGTGACACGGTGGTCGGGATGAGAGGAGAATGAGATGGTGACATGGTGGTTGGGGTGAGAGGAGAATGAGGTAGTGACACGGTGGTCGGGGTGAGAGGAGAATGAGGTAGTGACACGGTGGTCGGGATGAGAGGAGAATGAGGTAGTGACACGGTGGTCGGGGTGAGAGGAGAATGAGGTAGTGACACGGTGGTCGGGGTGAGAGGAGAATGAGGTAGTGACACGGTGGTCGGGGTGAGAGGAGAATGAGTTAGTGACACAGTGGTCGGGGTGAGAGGAGAATGAGATGGTGACACGGTGGTCGGGGTGAGAGGAGAATGAGGTAGTGACACGGTGGTCGGGATGAGAGGAGAATGAGATGGTGACATGGTGGTCGGGATGAGAGGAGAATGAGGTAGTGACACGGTGGTCGGGGTGAGAGGAGAATGAGGTAGTGACACGGTGGTCGGGATGAGAGGAGAATGAGGTAGTGACACGGTGGTCGGGGTGAGAGGAGAATGAGGTAGTGACACGGTGGTCGGGGTGAGAGGAGAATGAGGTAGTGACACGGTGGTCGGGGTGAGAGGAGAATGAGTTAGTGACACAGTGGTCGGGGTGAGAGGAGAATGAGATGGTGACACGGTGGTCGGGGTGAGAGGAGAATGAGGTAGTGACACATTGGTCGGGGTGAGAGGACACCGAGATGGTGACACGGTGGTCGGGATGAGAGGAGAATGAGGTAGTGACATGGTGGTCGGGATGAGAGGAGAATGAGGTAGTGACACAGTGGTCGGGTGAGGAGAATTAAATGGAGACACAGTGGTCGGGTGAGAATTAAATGGAGACACAGTGGTTGGGATGAGAGGAGAATGAGATGGTGACACGATGGTCGGGTAAGAGGACACTGAGATGGTGACATGGTGGTCGGGGTGAGAGGAGAATGAGGTAGTGACACAGTGGTCGGGGTGAGAGGAGAATGAGATGGTGGCACGGTGGTTGGGGTGAGAGGAGAATGAGGTAGTGACACAGTGGTCGGGGTGAGAGGAGAATGAGATGGTGACACGGTGGTCGGGATGAGAGGAGAATGAGGTAGTGACACGGTGGTCGGGGTGAGAGGAGAATGAGGTAGTGACACAGTGGTCGGGGTGAGAGGAGAATGAGATGGTGGTCGGGGTGAGAGGAGAATGAGGTAGTGACACGGTGGTCGGGGTGAGAGGAGAATGAGATGGTGACATGGTGGTTGGGGTGAGAGGAGAATGAGGTAGTGACACGGTGGTCGGGATGAGAGGAGAATGAGATGGTGACATGGTGGTTGGGGTGAGAGGAGAATGAGGTAGTGACACGGTGGTCGGGATGAGAGGAGAATGAGGTAGTGACACGGTGGTCGGGGTGAGAGGAGAATGAGGTAGTGACACAGTGGTCGGGGTGAGAGGAGAATGAGGTAGTGACACGGTGGTCGGGGTGAGAGGAGAATGAGGTAGTGACACGGTGGTCGGGGTGAGAGGAGAATGAGTTAGTGACACAGTGGTCGGGGTGAGAGGAGAATGAGATGGTGACACGGTGGTTGGGGTGAGAGGAGAATGAGGTAGTGACACAGTGGTCGGGATGAGAGGAGAATGAGGTAGTGACACGGTGGTCGGGATGAGAGGAGAATGAGGTAGTGACACGGTGGTCGGGATGAGAGGAGAATGAGGTAGTGACACGGTGGTCGGGGTGAGAGGAGAATGAGGTAGTGACACGGTGGTCGGGGTGAGAGGAGAATGAGGTAGTGACACGGTGGTCGGGGTGAGAGGAGAATGAGGTAGTGGCACGGTGGTCGGGGTGAGAGGAGAATGAGATGGTGGTTGGGGTGAGAGGAGAATGAGGTAGTGACACGGTGGTTGGGGTGAGAGGAGAATGAGGTAGTGACACGGTGGTCGGGGTGAGAGGAGAATGAGGTAGTTACACGGTGGTCGGGGTGAGAGGAGAATGAGGTAGTGACACGGTGGTCGGGGTGAGAGGAGAATGAGATGGTGGTTGGGGTGAGAGGAGAATGAGGTAGTGACACGGTGGTCGGGATGAGAGGAGAATGAGGTAGTGACACGGTGGTCGGGGTGAGAGGAGAATGAGATGGTGACACAGTGATAAGGGAAAGAATATGGTGTTATTTTGGAAGTATCTGGACCAGCACTAATGGCATGTACAGTACATTATGATTTATATTGTAACAGTCTGTTTCTCTGTGATTACTGCTTGTGGAACATGACCCGCAGATACTGAGCTGTCTAAATATACTTTCCATGTAGGCCCGTCTCACCTGTCCGTGTTGCAACACCCGCAAGAAGGATGCTGTTCTCACCAAGTGTTTTCATGTCTTCTGCTTTGAGTGCGTGAAGACCCGATATGACTCCAGGCAACGTAAATGTCCCAAGTGCAACGCAGCTTTTGGAGCACACGACTTCCATCGGATTTATATCAACTAGTGGTTGGGACCACAACATGGACAGGACTGGTGACCCTTCGTGTAGTAGTCCATAAACTACAGAGATAGGAGAGAGTTGGCTGCTCTCTGAGGGTCTGGACCATAATAGCCATGTGACGGGGAGGTGGGTTTTGTCTGTTCAGAGTGGACAATAAAGAGACCAACAGGATCAACATGTCTGATCCACATGCCGTGTGTCATGCGTGACTCGCATTGCATACAAGTTCTATAAAACCCAGGTGTGTACATATAGAGGTATGTTATAGTTGTTCTGAATGATAGACTTGGCTGTATAGCACATGAAAGGATCCAGCACATGAAGATGAAAAGATTTCCACTCTTCATTCACCGTATGTGACAGATTTAACTGTGTGAGGTAGATTGTGTCACGGTGATGTCGTACCCTGTGTGTGTGTGTGTGTGTCACGGTGATGTCGTACCCTCTGTGTGTGTGTGTGTGTGTGTGTGTCACGGTGATGTCGTACCCTCTGTGTGTGTGTGTGTCACGGTGATGTCGTACCCTCTGTGTGTGTGTGTGTGTGTCTGTGTCACAGTGATGTCGTACCCTCTCTGTGTGTGTGTGTGTGTGAGGTAGATTGTGTCACGGTGATGTCGTACCCTCTGTGTGGGTGGGTGGGTGTGGGTGTGGCTGTGTCACAGTGATGTCGTACCCTCTCTCTCTCTCTGTGTGTGTGTGTGTGTGTGTGTGTGTGTGTGAGGTAGATTGTGTCACGGTGATGTCGTACCGTGTGTGTGTGTGTGTGTGTGTGTGTCTGTGTCACTGTGATGTCGTACCGTGTGTGTGTGTGTGTCTGGCTGTGTCACTGTGATGTCGTACCCTGTGTGTGTGTGAGGTAGATTGTGTCACGGTGATGTCGTACCCTGTGTGTGTGTGTGAGGTAGATTGTGTCACTGTGATGTCATACCCTGTGTGTGTGTGTGTGTGTGTGTGTGTGTGTGTGTGTGTGTGTGTGTGTGTGAGGTAGATTGTGTCACGGTGATGTCGTACCCTGTGTGTGTGTGTGAGGTAGATTGTGTCACTGTGATGTCATATGATTGTGATGTTTTAGAGCAGGCCTGTCCAACCTGTGGCCCTCCAATTGTTGTGTAACTATGCTGGGGCTTGTAGTTTCACAGCACCTGGAGGGCCGCAGGTTGGACAGGCCTGTTTTAGAGTGTAACGGGAATAATCGGGTCTGTGTGTGAGATCGGTCATATAAGGATAAGATAAGTACATCATATGAGATCACTCCATCAGCGCACAGTCTGTGATTTTATTCTATTTCTCATTTTATTTTGGTAAGATAAAAATGCATCTTGTTATTCTCTTGTCCTGAGGTTCAGTCTGTGAAACCACCGCAATCTGCTGTCAGTTCTCTGGGCACTTTCTGCTGACCTCCTGGTAAACATCAGACAGGTCCCGGACATACTGCTGTATCTGAGGGAACAGAGATGGGCACACTGCAGTGTATGGCTGGGTGGTATCATACGTCTCCCTGTGTGTTACTAGCAGTGCTCAGCCGCAGTGCCACAGATGGGGACAGTGATGGGCACACTGCAGTGTATGGCTGAGTGGTATCATACGTCTCCCTGTGTGTTACTAGCAGTGCTCAGCCACAGATGGGGACAGTGATGGGCACACTGCAGTGTATGGCTGGGTGGTATCACACGTCTCCCTGTGTGTTACTAGCAGTGCTCAGCCGCAGTGCTACAGATGGGGACAGTGATGGGCACACTGCAGTGTATGGCTGGGTGGTATCACACGTCTCCCTGTGTGTTACTAGCAGTGCTCAGCCGCAGTGCCACAGATGGGGACAGTGATGGGCACACTGCAGTGTATGGCTGAGTGGTATCATACGTCTCCCTGTGTGTTACTAGCAGTGCTCAGCTGCAGTGCTACAGATGGGGACAGTGATGGGCACACTGCAGTGTATGGCTGGGTGGTATCACACGTCTCCCTGTGTGTTACTAGCAGTGCTCAGCCGCAGTGCCACAGATGGGGACAGTGATGGGCACACTGCAGTGTATGGCTGAGTGGTATCATACGTCTCCCTGTGTGTTACTAGCAGTGCTCAGCCACAGATGGGGACAGTGATGGGCACACTGCAGTGTATGGCTGAGTGGTATCACACGTCTCCCTGTGTGTTACTAGCAGTGCTCAGCTGCAGTGCTACAGATGGGGACAGTGATGGGCACACTGCAGTGTATGGCTGGGTGGTATCACACGTCTCCCTGTGTGTTACTAGCAGTGCTCAGCTGCAGTGCCACAGATGGGGACAGTGATGGGCACACTGCAGTGTATGGCTGAGTGGTATCATACGTCTCCCTGTGTGTTACTAGCAGTGCTCAGCCACAGATGGGGACAGTGATGGGCACACTGCAGTGTATGGCTGGGTGGTATCATACGTCTCCCTGTGTGTTACTAGCAGTGCTCAGCTGCAGTGCTACAGATGGGGACAGTGATGGGCACACTGCAGTGTATGGCTGGGTGTTACTAGCAGTGCTCAGCCACAGATGGGGACAGTCATGGGCACACTGCAGTGTATGGCTGGGTGGTATCATACGTCTCCCTGTGTGTTACTAGCAGTGCTCAGCCGCAGTGCTACAGATGGGGACAGTGATGGGCACACTGCAGTGTATGGCTGGGTGGTATCATACGTCTCCCTGTGTGTTACTAGCAGTGCTCAGCCGCAGTGCCACAGATGGGGACAGTGATGGGCACACTGCAGTGTATGGCTGGGTGTTATTAGCAGTGCTCAGCTGCAGTGCCACAGATGGGGACAGTGATGGGCACACTGCAGTGTATGGCTGGGTGGTATCATACGTCTCCCTGTGTGTTACTAGCAGTGCTCAGCCGCAGTGCTACAGATGGGGACAGTGATGGGCACACTGCAGTGTATGGCTGGGTGTTGTTAGCAGTGCTCAGCCGCAGTGCTACAGATGGGGACAGTGATGGGCACACTGCAGTGTATGGCTGGGTGTTATTAGCAGTGCTCAGCTGCAGTGCCACAGATAGGGACAGTGATGGGCACACTGCAGTGTATGGCTGGGTGTTACTAGCAGTGCTCAGCTGCAGTGCCACAGATGGGGACAGTGATGGGCACACTGCAGTGTATGGCTGGGTGTTATTAGCAGTGCTCAGCTGCAGTGCCACAGATGGGGACAGTGATGGGCACACTGCAGTGTATGGCTGGGTGTTATTAGCAGTGCTCAGCTGCAGTGCCACAGATGGGGACAGTGATGGGCACACTGCAGTGTATGGCTGGGTGTTACTAGCAGTGCTCAGCTGCAGTGCCACAGATAGGGACAGAGATGGGCACACTGCAGTGTATGGCTGGGTGGTATCATACGTCTCCCTGTGTGTTACTAGCAGTGCTCAGCTGCAGTGCCACAGATGGGGACAGAGATGGACACACTGCAGTGTATGGCTGGGTGGTATCATACGTCTCCCTGTGTGTTACTAGCAGTGCTCAGCCGCAGTGCCACAGATGGGGACAGTGATGGGCACACTGCAGTGTATGGCTGGGTGTTATTAGCAGTGCTCAGCCGCAGTGCCACAGATGGGGACAGTGATGGGCACACTGCAGTGTATGGCTGGGTGTTATTAGCAGTGCTCAGCCGCAGTGCCACAGATAGGGACAGTGATGGGCACACTGCAGTGTATGGCTGGGCGGTGTTAGCAGTGCTCAGCCACAGATAGGGACAGTGATGGGCACACTGCAGTGTATGGCTGGGTGTTATTAGCAGTGCTCAGCCACAGATAGGGACAGTGATGGGCACACTGCAGTGTATGGCTGGGTGGTATTAGCAGTGCTCAGCTGCAGTGCCACAGATGGGGACAGTGATGGGCACACTGCAGTGTATGGCTGGGTGTTATTAGCAGTGCTCAGCTGCAGTGCCACAGATGGGGACAGTGATGGGCACACTGCAGTGTATGGCTGGGTGGTATCATACGTCTCCCTGTGTGTTACTAGCAGTGCTCAGCTGCAGTGCCACAGATGGGGACAGTGATGGGCACACTGCAGTGTATGGCTGGGTGTTACTAGCAGTGCTCAGCCACAGATAGGGACAGTGATGGGCACACTGCAGTGTATGGCTGGGTGTTAGCAGTGCTCAGCTGCAGTGCCACAGATGGGGACACAGAATAACCATCCACATTTCCCACCTCTCAGTATGTGGGATACGAGGACTGTAGGGGGGGGGAGAATAATAAGGTCTGATAATAATATGAACTGTAGATGAATAGAGAACGCTTGTATCTGATTACATTGTATAACAAGCACACTGTCCTACTCTTATACACACATATACACCCTCACCCTGGGGGATCAGGGCTTTCTGGGTAAAACGCGTTGTGCATACAGGTCTATAACACACACAGATACTATGTCACCTGTGTTATATGTATCCGTTGCGTCTTTCTTCTGGTTTGTGGTGCTTACACTGAGGTTTATTTAGCTCTGGTAAAAGTGAGTTCAATGTAGCAGTGTGTCTAATATGTATAGTACTTTATAAACATATAGAATACATACATTGTTCTCTGGAGCTGCGTTTATAAAAGTGCGTTCTTGAAGGCTGTACACACTAGGTGGAATTAATGCCATTCAACTAAGAGAACTTTATACTTCTCCGGCATTTAAGGCCATCAGTGCCAGGCTGGATACAGTATTATGGCTGCGGCTAGACTGGTCACCTGAGAATGGACTGTGCCTCAGGCCTAGTATCTGAGTCCGACTTACCCAACAGAGACTGTTCCTGAAGGTCAGTCTAAGGGTGCGTATTTGTGGGGACCCTGTGGGGACCCTGCATGATGACATCACAGGACTGGACTGACCTGTAGCCAATCTGAGGTCTAGATCATTCATGTCCCCATTATGACAGTGTTTTCTCATCCCCATGAACTGTTCACATTAAGAAAAGTGCCTTAATGTGTGGAGGGAAAACGGGATCACATGAAAGTCCAACGGATGACCCCGTTAGTAACGCTGTATTATGAATGTTTCTGATCTCGCCTTATTTATGGAGAGTGAAGGGACAGAGTGCGCCGAGCATTGTATGTCTCCAGCATAGCGCTGTACTTGTATTGTGTCTCCTTTGCCCTCGCCACCTGTAATATAACAGGGCCCATGTCCTGTGCCCAATACTAAGATGCCAGCGGGTGGTTATCATCTATTCATGCTCACAGTGTTACCCCCTAATGACAGCTGGAGCCCCTCCCACATCTTTATATTTACATGTTACATGATCACAGAATGTCATCCGGTCAGCTGCCGTTACCTTTATGTCATGATTGTATAAAGTCGTATATCATTCCTCTATCAGATGGTGACACAGTGGTCAGGGGAGAGGATATTCCTCTATCAGATGGTGGTACAGTGGTCGGGGTAGAGGATATTCCTCTATCAGATGGTGGTACAGTGGTCGGGGTGAGGATATTCCTCTATCAGATGGTGGTACAGTGGTCAGGGTGAGAGGATATCATTGCTCTATCAGATGGTGAGACAGTGGTCGGGGTGAGAGGATATCATTGCTCTATCAGATGGTGACACAGTGGTCGGGGTGAGAGGATATCATTCCTCTATCAGATGGTGGTACAGTGGTCGGGGTAGAGGATATTCCTCTATCAGATGGTGGTACAGTGGTCGGGGTGAGGATATTCCTCTATCAGATGGTGGTACAGTGGTCGGGGTAGAGGATATTCCTCTATCAGATGGTGGTACAGTGGTCGGGGTGAGGATATCATTGCTCTATCAGATGGTGACACAGTGGTCGGGGGGAGAGGATATCATTGCTCTATCAGATGGTGACACATTAGTCGGGTGAGAGGATATCATTCCTCTATCAGATGGTGACACAGTGGTTGGGGTGAGAGGATATCATTGCTCTATCAGATGGTGGCACAGTGTGTTCGGGGTGAGAGGATATCATTCCTCTATCAGATGGTGACACAGTGGTCAGGGGAGAGGATATCATTCCTCTATCAGATGGTGACACAGTAGTCGGGTGAGAGGATATCATTCCTCTATCAGATGGTGACACAGTGGTCGGGGTGAGAGGATATCATTGCTCTATCAGATGGTGACACAGTGGTCGGGGTGAGGATATCATTCCTCTATCAGATGGTGACACAGTGGTCGGGGTGAGAGGATATCATTGCTCTATCAGATGGTGACACAGTGTGTTCGGGGTGAGAGGATATCATTCCTCTATCAGATGGTGACACAGTGGTCAGGGGAGAGGATATTCCTCTATCAGATGGTGGTACAGTGGTCGGGGTGAGAGGATATCATTGCTCTATCAGATGGTGACACAGTAGTCGGGTGAGAGGATATCATTCCTCTATCAGATGGTGACACAGTGGTCGGGTGAGAGGATATCATTCCTCTATCAGATGGTGACACAGTGGTCGGGGTGAGAGGATATTGCTCTATCAGATGGTGACACAGTGGTCGGGGTGAGAGGATATCATTGCTCTATCAGATGGTGACACAGTGGTCGGGGTGAGAGGATATCATTCCTCTATCAGATGGTGACACAGTGGTCGGGGTGAGGGGATATCATTCCTCTATCAGATGGTGACACAGTGGTCGGGGTGAGGGGATATCATTCCTCTATCAGATGGTGACACAGTGGTCGGGGTGAGGGGATATCATTGCTCTATCAGATGGTGGCACAGTGGTCGGGGGGAGGGGATATCATTGCTCTATCAGATGGTGGCACAGTGGTCGGGGTGAGGGGATATCATTGCTCTATCAGATGGTGGCACAGTGGTCGGGGTGAGGGGATATCATTGCTCTATCAGATGGTGGCACAGTGGTCGGGGTGAGGGGATATCAATGCTCTATCAGATGGTGGCACAGTGGTCGGGGTGAGGGGATATCATTCCTCTATCAGATGGTGGCACAGTGGTCGGAGTGAGGGGATATCATTGCTCTATCAGATGGTGGCACAGTGGTCGGGGTGAGGGGATATCATTGCTCTATCAGATGGTGACACA
>NW_027446326.1:0-22500 GCF_038048845.1 Mixophyes fleayi | reverse complement strand
AGGGAGGATTCTGGAGTGGGGAAGTGGAACAACGGGGAAGATAATAATCAATGGAAACAGGTGAACAGTAATGACAAAAATAAACATGGCCGCCACGTGTGCATTCACTGGCGCCCGACTCTCCACACTGCACTCTCTCACATGCAGTAGGAATAAATATAAATCAACAATAACAAACCAATAATAAAAGTCCTAACACTGTTAAATAGTTTATAATATTAACTATTTAACGTTGGTGCACTTGTAGAAACGTTGGTAATCCGGACTACTTACCTTGGGTATCTTTGGGAGTAATTTGCATCAGATCTCTGATTACACGACTGTCTATATCGTTGACAGGTTACTCAGTCTATGATATATGTATAGATTACAATTAGGAGATCTAACTTGTAAAGTTTGAGTAGTAGTAGCAGTAATGGTGTAACAGTGTTTGGTGTGTTACCACTCATCTCTCTTTCTCTCTCTCTGGGTGGTGAAGGACTCGGCTGCTTTTAGCTCTGCAAGCTTGATCTTACTAGCTGTCCTTCTCTGCTCACATGTGGTACACTAATAGCTGGAGACTCCCTCACAGCACATAGACTCACTTTGTTGTGTAATCTCCTTCAGGCTGATAGGTAGCTGATTCTCTGCAGGGATCCACCTACAGACTCTCCTGTGCAGCACTACACCCAGCAGTTTTTTTGTGGTAGCTATGGTGTCTCTGTGTCTCCTTGTACACTCTGTCTTTCCAGCAAACTTTTCTCTCAGATCTCTCTCCTCCTGCTGCTGCCACGCACGTTTCAACCTTCCAGCTTTTTTCTCTGTGTTTTCTCTCCTCCCATGCCTGACTCACTGCAGAGGCTGACCATTGCTTCACCCACCGTTTCCATGGCAACATGATGTCCCAGAGATAGAATCCAGCCTGGAATTTTTATATTTACAATGGGAATATTTGTGAGTCACACATTCATCTTCGTAGGGTCCCCCAACAATGAGGGCTAATGTTAAACCATCATTCTTTAATAAATAGTCAACCTGGTTGTTCAGTACTTAGTTGAGCCACCTCTGGCAGCTATTACAGCCCATACTCTCTTTGGATAAGACTCTAACGTCCTAACATTCATTAATAATAATTGACCGTTCCTCTAAGCAATATTGCTCATGCTGGGTTATGTTCGTTGCACAGTGGTGATGGAGAGCAAGTGTGAGATATTCGCACTGATTTTCTATATGATTAAGGGCTGATTAGGCCACTTAAGGATATCCATTATCTCCATTGTTTATTACTGCAGAGTACTTTGTATTACTGCTCTGTTGTAAACATATTTATTCTACACTTTTTAGAGGAGAGAAGCACATTTTTTGCAGAGGTGCAAAGTCCCGGTGATACAATCTACCAGTTTGTTTGTTTCACCATAATGTTGAATACTACACTATTTATACGTTTGTATTACATGCAGTGAATAATGATATGCAGTTCTTTCTGCTTTGTTGTGTGGCTGTGGTGAGACTGGGAAATTAAATCCAAATTCTGTGCAACAAAATGTGCAGAATTTAGTGACTGAGGTCTGAATATAACTTGTAGTTCCATTTCTCTTCTATGCACCATACTTCCCATCCATCCTTACAAGACCGCCAGCACCTTATAAAGGCAGTTTCTCTGGAGATTGGAGACACAGGTAGACCCCTGAAGAAATCTGCCCCGCAGATGAAACGTGTTGGGACACGCCCACTTCCGTGACGTCATACAGGATATTTTGCGTTCCACTGCGGAACGCACGCCAGGACTCTATCTCCGTGCTTCACCACCATCCAGCCTCACGAGCTCCACCGCTAGCCGACGTTTTATTCCCTCTACATCTGCGATCCTCCCCGGATCACCCCTTTCCATCTGCACCCAGGCTGGCATCGTTGAGGGATATTGTGTTTCATTTCTCACTTTCCCTCAATCACTTACTGCTGACTGGGACTGAGATTCATTGTGTGGATTGTGATACTGAGGACTTTTTATGGACTTGTATCCTCTCTATTGAGGATACACATTGGCATTTTCATGATGTTTTAATTTATACAGCCTTGTTGTCTTCAGCTGTTTTATCACCGTTTTTTAGTTTTCCTGTTTGTTATTTGGTTTTATTAAATTCCATTATTTTATCCACATTGTTTTGCACCATTTATGTCATACAATACTTTTATATCCATTATCGATATTTCAATAATCATCTAATCCATCAGTGAAACCTCAGTAATTGAGCACAATACAGTGGTTATACAGGTAGATGACCTTCCATCACAGCCACTCTAGCTCATTCAGTTGTGGCCTCATATCTGATAAGTGCCCCTCTTGCCCTGCACCTAGGTTTAGGGTAGAGGCCTATTCTAGGCCGTGTGCTTGTAGGTTCATACTTCTGAGCTCCAAGGGATGTCCAGTACTTTGACTCCTACTTTTCCCTAGACTCACTGACTCTTTATAGAGCACTTACCATGTGGTAGGCCTGGCAGAGAGAGGGGTATCAGTATTTACTAAAGGAACGGTAATACGTGATCCCCTCATTTCTCACACAGGTGAAGGAACATATTGTAGGATTTTCTGAGCTTGAATCTTTTTCTTTTAATCTAAAATGACACAAGACTAAATAAAGTGTCCTGACACCAGCTGAGGCAAAGTGAAATAAGAAAAATAGTTCTGTGCTTTTATTAGTGAGTGGCCCTCTGGACACAGTCTGGTAATCATACCTTTACTTTTTTCATTGTACATCTCTTCTCTTGGGGTACTAATTCCCTCATTCCACCTCCAATACCACCTCTACGGTGATGACACCCAAATCTATATCTCTTCCCCTGACCTCTCTCCTTCTGTACTATCTCGTGTAACCAACTGTCTTTCTGCTGCCTCCACATGGATGTCCCAACGCTACCTAAAGCTCAACATGTCCAAAACAGAGCTTATTATCTTCCCTACTGCCACAGTCACCACCTGCCCTCAGATCTCCCTCACTGTCAGTAACGCCACAATTACCTCAGTCTCCCAAGCCTGCTGCCTTGGTGTCACATCCAGACTCTCTCCTCACATCCAGACTCTCTCCCAGTCCTGTCGACTCCACCTTAAAAACATTGCCAGAATACGCCCTTTACTTACTCAACATGCTACCAAAACTCTTATCCATGCTCTCATCATCTCCCTTCTTGACTACTGCAACCTCCTGCTATCTGCAGCTAAGCTGCATATGAAAGATCTTGGTGTAATCCCCAGCACATGTAGACATATGACTGTATACAATATTCTCTCCTCCTGTCTTCCCAACCGCACAGGCAAGCTGGTGGTCTAGTTGGATGGCTGGCCGGTGGGTGGGGTGCCATGAGCTGGGCAATAATCCTCTTTCCTTTCTGTCGTTCTGGCAGTCTCATAGTGGACTACCATGGCCTGGGTCACTGGGCTACTTGTTTTACTTCATCTTTAAAATGTTCTTAATAGGCAGCTGAGCCGAGTCCTACCAACTGGCTCCTACCGGGCCCCTGCCTATCACCATGCTTACACCTCGCACCCTCCCCTCCCCCACAAAGGACCAGATCCTTTACCTAATCCTGAGACAGCAGTGTCTGCAAACCTTATGCTCACATGCACTGCATGGAAAGCTTGTAAAGAGGTGGGGAGAAGAAGTGCTGGTAAGTCATTATATACAGTATGTGTATATATATATATATATATAGTAGTCGCTCATTATGACATACCTCCCAACTTCCCACAAACGTGCTGATTACAGTATAGACAGGTGGGAGGTGTCCTCCGCATTCATACTCCATTATAATCATCATTCATCTCCTCTGTTACCTCCAATGAGGCCTCCACCACCATCTCCAGATACTGGTAGAACTTGCTGTATTGCTGTATTTCTGTCTGAACCTTCGCCCTTCGCTTGGCCAGCTCTTCATACTCTGCCTGAAGGACTCTCAGCTCTCGGGCTCTCATGTTGTAGATATCTCTGTTCTTTATTGTTCTGTTCACTTGCCGCAGCCATTTCTGATCTTTCTCCTGGAAGAGAGGAGGTCTGGTGAGGACAATGTGACCTGCTGGGTCCACTCTTACTTGTCCAAAGAGACACAAGGAATAGACCACTCACCCAGCAGCCCATAATCAGGGCAATGATATCAATAGACAGTGTCCGACTGGGGAGTGAGGACCCCAATATCATCTATATTCTGAATCACGCACACGTCCCACCATAAATACAGATTAGTGAAGGAGTGATACATGTGAGAGATTAGTGAGTGACACAGAGGGAGTGATACAGGTGAGAGATTAGTGAGTGACACAGGGGCAGTGATACAGGTGAGAGATTAGTGAGTGACACAGAGGGAGTGACACAGAGGGAGTGATACAGGTGAGAGATTAGTGAGTGACACAGGGGCAGTGACACAGGTGAGAGATTAGTGAGTGACACAGAGGGAGTGATACAGGTGAGAGATTAGTGAGTGACACAGGGAGAGTGACACAGGGGGAGGGACACAGGGGGGAGTGATACCCGTGAGAGATTAGTGAGTGACACAGAGGGAGTGATACCTGTGAGAGATTAGTCAGTGACACAGAGGGAGTGACACAGAGGGAGTGATACAGGTGAGAGATTAGTGAGCGACACAGAGGGAGTGACACAGAGGGAGTGATACAGGTGAGAGATTAGTGAGTGACACAGAGGGAGTGACACAGGGGGAGTGATACCCGTGAGAGATTAGTGAGTGACACAGGGGGCAGTGATACAGGTGAGAGATTAGTGAGTGACACAGAGGGCAGTGATACAGGTGAGAGATTAGTGAGTGACACAGAGGGAGTGACACAGAGGGAGTGATACAGGTGAGAGATTAGTGAGTGACACAGGGGCAGTGATACAGGTGAGAGATTAGTGAGTGACACAGAGGGAGTGACACAGAGGGAGTGATACAGGTGAGAGATTAGTGAGTGACACAGAGGGAGTGACACAGAGGGAGTGATACAGGTGAGAGATTAGTGAGTGACACAGGGGCAGTGATACAGGTGAGAGATTAGTGAGTGACACAGAGGGAGTGACACAGGTGAGAGATTAGGGAGTGACACAGAGGGCAGTGATACATGTGAGAGATTAGTGAGTGACACAGGGGCAGTGATACAGGTGAGAGATTAGGGAGTGACACAGAGGGCAGTGATACATGTGAGAGATTAGTGAGTGACACAGGGGCAGTGATACAGGTGAGTGATTAGGGAGTGACACAGAGGGCAGTGATACAGGTGAGAGATTAGTGAGTGACACAGGGGGAGTGATACAGGTGAGAGATTAGTGAGTGACACAGAGGGAGTGACACAGAGGGAGTGATACAGGTGAGAGATTAGGGAGTGACACAGAGGGCAGTGATACATGTGAGAGATTAGTGAGTGACACAGAGGGCAGTGATACAGGTGAGAGATTAGGGAGTGACACAGGGGCAGTGATACAGGTGAGAGATTAGGGAGTGACACAGGGGCAGTGATACAGGTGAGAGATTAGGGAGTGACACAGAGGGCAGTGATACAGGTGAGAGATTAGTGAGTGACACAGGGGCAGTGATACAGGTGAGAGATTAGGGAGTGACACAGAGGGCAGTGATACATGTGAGAGATTAGTGAGTGACACAGAGGGCAGTGATACATGTGAGAGATTAGTGAGTGACACAGAGGGAGTGATACAGGTGAGAGATTAGTGAGTGATACAGGGGGAGTGATACAGGTGAGAGATTAGTGAGTGATACATGTGAGAGATTAGTGAGTGACACAGAGGGCAGTGATACATGTGAGAGATTAGTGAGTGACACAGAGTGAGTGATACAGGGGGAGTGATACATGTGAGAGATTAGTGAGTGACACAGGGAGAGTGATACATGTGAGAGATTAGTGAGTGACACAGGGGGATAGATTCATGCGTCTGAGGAAATTGCTGGTGCAGTGAAACGCGTTAAGTTTGATCCACCACTGATTGCGCTGCCCGCACACATTGTCACCTCTGCCACTTGTTGCTAGCAGTGTGCAGCGATACCCCGGTCCTCGGATGACAATATATGCTGGATGGTGGTATCATCACAGAGTTATTGTCATCTGTTACACTCACACACCACATATATGGGACAGAATCAGGGTGTATTGTTCCTGGATTTACTATTAGTTCCTTCTTTACTAAGTGTCAGTCGTGTGAATTATAATTGTTATAGGTCTCAGTCTAGTAAATATGTTTTTTTTTAACATGGAAAATTGATCTGATCTTCTTACAAGTTTAACATTTTTACTAAATTTGAAAAAGAGACCTGAGGGTTGTGGAAACGTTACTATCACATATGGAATAAAGTCTAATACTGTTTTTTATATAATATTCAGTGTAGGATTATTATTATTTTATATTTACAAGGTGATATTAAGGCTCCATAAATATATAAACTTTATGTCAGTGGAATCTTCACCTTCATGTTTTTCTTACCTTTATGAAACGCTGAAATTTGACAAAGTATTCCTGTAGCTCCTCCTCCGTTGTGAGCAGCTCCTCCCACTTCAGGGCGAGACCTTCCACAGCAGTTTCATAATCCTACACATGAATATATATATATGTATGTATGTATGTATGTGATTCTCGGGGTCTTGGGGTTATTGCAGCACTATTTGGGGGGCACTGTATGCACCGTGGGGTAATATAACACACTGCGCTCAGCAGTATGTCCGTAGGCGTTGCTGCCAGGACTGGGCTCGAAGCAATATGAGTAAATGCACAGAGTGATGAATCGTGAATCACTGTAGGTCCCCCCCATAGACAGGGTTCTGGCAGTCTATATAGTGACACACAGGGATAATAAGGGGGCAGCAGACAGGTAAAAGGGTGAGAGAAATATTAACCAATCCCTCCGACCATCTGGGACAACTGGAAACAGAAGAATCTGTATTATATGTGATGTGTGTGTGTGTATATGTGTGTGTATATATATATATATATATATATATATATATATATATATATATATCTATCTACCTATCTATATATACACCTACCTATCTATACATATACATATATATACATATACATATATATATATATATATATATATATATATATACACATACTCTATCTCCCCTGTCCCCCAAATTCGCTGCCTTGGTGTCATCCTCGACTCCTCTCTCTCCTTTGCCCCCACATCCTCTCTCTTGCTGAATCCTGCCGCTTCCAGCTGCATAACATCGCTCGCATCCGGCCCTTCCTCTCCCAAGATGCCACCAAATGCCTTATCCACTCTCTGATCATCTCCTGCTGGGACTACTGTAACCTCCTCCTCACTGGCCTCCCCCAATCTCATCTCGATCCCCTTCGATCTGTTCTTAACGCTGCCGCTAGGCTCATCTTCCTTTCTCGCCGCTCCTCTTCTGTCTCCCATTCCCCTTCAGAATCCTCTTTAAGCTCCTCACACTTACCTACAAGGCCCTCGCCAACTCCACTGCGCCCTACATCTCCACCCTCCTCTCTATTCATGCTCCATCCCGCCCTCTCCGTTCTGCCTCTGACCATCGCCTCTCTTCCCCCCTTATAACCTCCTCCCACGCGCGTATCCAAAACTTCGCCCGCGCTGCCCCCCTCCACTGGAACAAGCTCCCTCCCTCCATCAGAACTTCCCCTAATCTGTCCAGTTTCAAACGGGCCCTAAAAACCCACCTTTTTCTTAAAGCCTTTCTGTCTCCCACTTAACTTCCTACCTTATCTTCTGCCTCAGTCCCCCTACTCTCCCTCTCTCCCCTGTGTCTCTGTCTGTCCACCCCTCCCCTTAGATTGTACGCTCCTCTGAGCAGGGCCATCTCTCCTCCTGTTTCCACCACTTCTAACTCTGCTCTCCAGCTACTTAGCCCTCTTCCTCGAGGGTCCTCCACCCCACGTCCACTCTCGCTCCCTCCTCCCCCCTGGGGGTCTCCCAGCCTTCCGCGCCCTCCTTCTTGGGCCCTGTGATTTGCAGATCCTCCCTCCCCCTTCCCCGCCCTCTCTAGCTGTGCATTGAGCGTACTGAGTTGCTGTGCTTATTGTTTACTGTACTGTGCTGTCTCCCATTGTATTGTAATTTGTCTCTGTACGGCGCTGCGGACGCCTTGTGGCGCCTTATAAAAATTAATAATAATAATATTATATGTAATGTGTGTGTATATATATATATATGTGATGTGGTACTGACTGACATTACACACAAAGTGACAACAAGCCGCTCCCTCCATCTAGGAGCAGTCTCTTACCCCTCTCTCTCCATCTGGGAGCAGTCTCTTACCCCTCTCTCTCCATCTGGGAGCAGTCTCTTACCCCTCTCTCTCCATCTGGGAGCAGTCTCTTACCCCTCTCTCTACTTCTAGGAGCAGTCTCTTACCCCTCTCTCTCCGTCTGGGAGCAGTCTCTTACCCCTCTCTCTGCTTCCAGTGCTCTCTGCATAATCTGAGCCTCTGTCTTCTTCTTCAGCAGTCTGACCGCTGGGGAGAGATGTTCTTCATGGTTAGGGGGGATCTTCCTACACAAGGAACAGTAGGTAACACATCTAATAACACGTGTGGTGTAACATTACATTCTGTGTACATGGATTAATGACAGAGACAGAGGCAGAGACAGAGACCTCTCACTTCCACCAACCAGACTTCTCCTGTGCTGTCCCCACCTCACCAGACTCTCCCCAAACTTCTATCTCTGAAAATCCAGAGATACAAAGAGACAGAGAGACAGGAACCAACTGAAAGAGAGAGAGAGAGACAGATACACAGAGATACAGACAGAGAAATAGAGATACTGATACAGACAGAGACAGAGAGATAGACATACTCGAGCTCTCTAAGGATCTGAGTCTTGTAACACTCTCTCAGATTCATCCTGTGTGAAGCCAGCAACTGAGACCCCAGCAACTGCCACTAATCACCCAGCAACTGCCCCTAATCACCCAGCAACTGCCACTAATCACCCAGCAACTGCCACTAATCACCCGGCAACTGCCCCTAATCACCCAGCAACTGCCCCTAATCACCCAGCAACTGAGACCCCAGCAACTGAGACCCCAGCAACTGCCCCTAATCACCCAGCAACTGCCCCTAATCACCCAGCAACTGCCCCTAATCACCCAGCAACTGCCACTAATCACCCAGCAACTGCCCCTAATCACCCAGCAACTGCCCCTAATCACCCAGCAACTGAGACCCCAGCAACTGCCACTAATCACCCAGCAACTGCCCCTAATCACCCAGCAACTGCCACTAATCACCCAGCAACTGCCACTAATCACCCGGCAACTGAGACCCCAGCAACTGAGACCCCAGCAACTGCCCCTAATCACCCAGCAACTGCCCCTAATCACCCAGCAACTGCCCCTAATCACCCAGCAACTGCCACTAATCACCCAGCAACTGAGACCCCAGCAACTGCCACTAATCACCCGGCAACTGCCACTAATCACCCGGCAACTGTCACTAATCACCCAGCAACTGCCACTAATCACCCAGCAACTGCCACTAATCACCCAGCAACTGAGACCCCAGCAACTGCCCCTAATCACCCAGCAACTGCCACTAATCACCCAGCAACTGCCACTAATCACCCAGCAACTGCCCCTAATCACCCAGCAACTGCCACTAATCACCCAGCAACTGCCCCTAATCACCCAGCAACTGCCACTAATCACCCAGAAACTGCCCCTAATCACTCAGCAACTGCCCCTAATCACCCAGCAACTGCCCCTAATCACCCAGCAACTGCCCCTAATCACCCAGCAACTGCCCCTAATCACCCGGCAACTGCCCCTAATCACCCAGCAACTGAGACCCCAGCAACTGCCACTAATCACCCAGCAACTGCCACTAATCACCCAGCAACTGCCACTAATCACCCAGCAACTGAGACCCCAGCAACTGCCACTAATCACCCAGCAACTGCCACTAATCACCCAGCAACTGCCACTAATCACCCAGCAACTGCCACTAATCACCCAGCAACTGAGACCCCAGCAACTGCCACTAATCACCCAGCAACTGCCCCTAATCACCCAGCAACTGAGACCCCAGCAACTGCCACTAATCACCCAGCAACTGCCCCTAATCACCCAGCAACTGCCCCTAATCACTCAGCAACTGCCACTAATCACCCGGCAACTGCCCCTAATCACCCAGCAACTGAGAGACCCCAGCAACTGCCACTAATCACCCGGCAACTGCCCCTAATCACCCAGCAACTGAGACCCCAGCAACTGCCACTAATCACCCAGCAACTGCCCCTAATCACCCAGCAACTGCCACTAATCACTCAGCAACTGCCACTAATCACCCAGCAACTGCCCCTAATCACCCAGCAACTGAGACCCCAGCAACTGCCACTAATCACCCAGCAACTGCCCCTAATCACCCAGCAACTGCCACTAATCACCCAGCAACTGCCCCTAATCACCCAGCAACTGCCCCTAATCACCCAGCAACTGCCACTAATCACCCAGCAACTGCCCCTAATCACCCAGCAACTGCCACTAGTCAACCAGCAACTGCCCCTAATCACCCAGCAATAGTTTCTGGAACTGCTGTGTGCAACAATAGAGGTGGAACCATGACCAAGGTCACCAGAGGGGGCGCTCTCTCACAGTCACTGAGGTCACCAGAGGGGGCGCTCTCTCACAGTCACTGAGGTCACCAGAGGGGGCGCTCTCTCACAGTCACTGAGGTCACCAGAGGGGGCGCTCTCTCACAGTCACTGAGGTCACCAGAGGGGGCGATCTCTCACAGCCACTGAGGTCACCAGAGGGGGCGATCTCTCACAGCCACTGAGGTCACCAGAGGGGGCGCTCTCTCACAGTCACTGAGGTCACCAGAGGGGGCGCTCTCTCACAGTCACTGAGGTCACCAGAGGGGGCGCTCTCTCACAGTCACTGAGGTCACCAGAGGGGGCGCTCTCTCACAGTCACTGAGGTCACCAGAGGGGGCGCTCTCTCAGTCACTGAGGTCACCAGAGGGGGCGCTCTCTCACAGTCACTGAGGTCACCAGAGGGGGCGCTCTCTCACAGTCACTGAGGTCACCAGAGGGGACGCTCTCTCACAGTCACTGAGGTCACCAGAGGGGACGCTCTCACAGTCACTGAGGTCACCAGAGGGGGCGCTCTCTCACAGTCACTGAGGTCACCAGAGGGGGCGCTCTCTCACAGTCACTGAGGTCACCAGAGGGGGCGCTCTCTCACAGTCACTGAGGTCACCAGAGGGGGCGCTCTCTCACAGTCACTGAGGTCACCAGAGGGGGCGCTCTCTCACAGTCACTGAGGTCACCAGAGGGGGCGCTCTCTCACAGTCACTGAGGTCACCAGAGGGGACGCTCTCTCACAGTCACTGAGGTCACCAGAGGGGGCGCTCTCTCACAGTCACTGAGGTCACCAGAGTGGACGCTCTCTCACAGTCACTGAGGTCACCAGAGGGGGCGCTCTCTCACAGTCACTGAGGTCACCAGAGGGGGCGCTCTCTCACAGCCACTGAGGTCACCAGAGGGGGCGCTCTCTCACAGTCACTGAGGTCACCAGAGGGGGCGCTCTCTCACAGTCACTGAGGTCACCAGAGGGGGCGCTCTCTCAGTCACTGAGGTCACCAGAGGGGGCGCTCTCTCACAGTCACTGAGGTCACCAGAGGGGGCGCTCTCTCACAGTCACTGAGGTCACCAGAGGGGGCGCCCTCTCAGTCACTGAGGTCACCAGAGGGGGCGCTCTCTCACAGTCACTGAGGTCACCAGAGGGGACGCTCTCTCACAGTCACTGAGGTCACCAGAGGGGGCGCTCTCTCACAGTCACTGAGGTCACCAGAGGGGGCGCTCTCTCACAGTCACTGAGGTCACCAGAGGGGGCGCTCTCACAGCCACTGAGGTCACCAGAGGGGGCGCTCTCTCACAGTCACTGAGGTCACCAGAGGGGGCGCTCTCTCACAGTCACTGAGGTCACCAGAGGGGGCGCTCTCACAGCCACTGAGGTCACCAGAGGGGACGCTCTCTCACAGTCACTGAGGTCACCAGAGGGGGCGCTCTCTCACAGTCACTGAGGTCACCAGAGGGGACGCTCTCTCACAGTCACTGAGGTCACCAGAGGGGACGCTCTCTCACAGTCACTGAGGTCACCAGAGGGGACGCTCTCTCACAGTCACTGAGGTCACCAGAGGGGGCGCTCTCTCACAGTCACTGAGGTCACCAGAGGGGACGCTCTCTCACAGTCACTGAGGTCACCAGAGGGGCGCTCTCTCACAGTCACTGAGGTCACCAGAGGGGACGCTCTCTCACAGTCACTGAGGTCACCAGAGGGGGCGCTCTCTCACAGTCACTGAGGTCACCAGAGTGGACGCTCTCTCACAGTCACTGAGGTCACCAGAGGGGACGCTCTCTCACAGTCACTGAGGTCACCAGAGGGGACGCTCTCTCACAGTCACTGAGGTCACCAGAGGGGGCGCTCTCACAGCCACTGAGGTCACCAGAGGGGGCGCTCTCTCACAGTCACTGAGGTCACCAGAGGGGGCGCTCTCTCACAGTCACTGAGGTCACCAGAGGGGACGCTCTCTCACAGTCACTGAGGTCACCAGAGGGGGCGCTCTCTCACAGTCACTGAGGTCACCAGAGGGGGCGCTCTCTCACAGTCACTGAGGTCACCAGAGGGGGCGCTCTCTCACAGTCACTGAGGTCACCAGAGGGGGCGCTCTCTCACAGTCACTGAGGTCACCAGAGGGGGCGCTCTCTCACAGTCACTGAGGTCACCAGAGGGGGCGCTCTCTCACAGTCACTGAGGTCACCAGAGGGGGCGCTCTCTCACAGTCAATGAGGTCACCAGAGGGGGCGCTCTCTCACAGTCAATGAGGTCACCAGAGGGGGGCGCTCTCTCACAGTCACTGAGGTCACCAGAGGGGGCGCTCTCTCACAGTCACTGAGGTCACCAGAGGGGGCGCTCTCTCACAGTCACTGAGGTCACCAGAGGGGACGCTCTCTCACAGTCAATGAGGTCACCAGAGGGGGCGCTCTCTCACAGTCACTGAGGTCACCAGAGGGGGCGCTCTCTCACAGTCACTGAGGTCACCAGAGGGGACGCTCTCTCACAGTCACTGAGGTCACCAGAGGGGGCGCTCTCTCACAGTCACTGAGGTCACCAGAGGGGGCGCTCTGCTCAGTCACTGAGGTCACCAGAGGGGGCGCTCTCTCACAGTCACTGAGGTCACCAGAGGGGGCGCTCTCTCACAGTCACTGAGGTCACCAGAGGGGGCGCTCTCTCACAGTCACTGAGGTCACCAGAGGGGGCGCTCTCTCACAGTCACTGAGGTCACCAGAGGGGGCGCTCTCTCACAGTCACTGAGGTCACCAGAGGGGGGCGCTCTCTCACAGTCACTGAGGTCACCAGAAGGGGAGCTCTCTCACAGTCACTGAGGTCACCAGAGGGGACGCTCTCTCACAGTCAATGAGGTCACCAGAGGGGGCGCTCTCTCACAGTCAATGAGGTCACCAGAGGGGGCGCTCTCTCACAGTCACTGAGGTCACCAGAGGGGGCGCTCTCTCACAGTCACTGAGGTCACCAGAGGGGACGCTCTCTCACAGTCAATGAGGTCACCAGAGGGGGCGCTCTCTCACAGTCAATGAGGTCACCAGAGGGGGGCGCTCTCTCACAGTCACTGAGGTCACCAGAGGGACGCTCTCTCACAGTCACTGAGGTCACCAGAGGGGGCGCTCTCTCACAGTCACTGAGGTCACCAGAGGGGGCGCTCTCTCACAGTCACTGAGGTCACCAGAGGGGACGCTCTCTCTCAGTCACTGAGGTCACCAGAGGGGACGCTCTCTCACAGTCACTGAGGTCACCAGAGGGGGCGCTCTCTCACAGTCACTGAGGTCACCAGAGGGGGGCGCTCTCTCACAGTCACTGAGGTCACCAGAGGGGGCGCTCTCTCACAGTCACTGAGGTCACCAGAGGGACGCTCTCACACAGTCACTGAGGTCACCAGAGGGGGCGCTCTCTCACAGTCACTGAGGTCACCAGAGGGGACGCTCTCTCACAGTCACTGAGGTCACCAGAGGGGGCGCTCTCTCACAGTCACTGAGGTCACCAGAGGGGGCGCTCTCTCACAGTCACTGAGGTCACCAGAGGGGACGCTCTCACACAGTCACTGAGGTCACCAGAGGGGGCGCTCTCTCACAGTCACTGAGGTCACCAGAGGGGGCGCTCTCTCACAGTCACTGAGGTCACCAGAGGGGACGCTCTCTCACAGTCACTGAGGGTCACCAGAGGGGGGGCTCTCTCACAGTCACTGAGGTCACCAGAGGGGGCGCTCTCTCACAGTCACTGAGGTCACCAGAGGGGGCGCTCTCTCACAGTCACTGAGGTCACCAGAGGGGACGCTCTCACAGTCACTGAGGTCACCAGAGGGGGCGCTCTCTCACAGTCACTGAGGTCACCAGAGGGGGCGCTCTCTCACAGTCACTGAGGTCACCAGAGGGGGGCGCTCTCTCACAGTCACTGAGGTCACCAGAGGGGGCGCTCTCTCACAGTCACTGAGGTCACCAGAGGGGGCGCTCTCTCACAGTCACTGAGGTCACCAGAGGGGACGCTCTCTCACAGTCACTGAGGTCACCAGAGGGGGCGCTCTCTCACAGTCACTGAGGTCACCAGAGGGGGGCGCTCTCTCACAGTCACTGAGGTCACCAGAGGGGGCGCTCTCTCACAGTCACTGAGGTCACCAGAGGGGGCGCTCTCTCACAGTCACTGAGGTCACCAGAGGGGACGCTCTCTCACAGTCACTGAGGTCACCAGAGGGGGCGCTCTCTCACAGTCACTGAGGTCACCAGAGGGGACGCTCTCTCACAGTCACTGAGGGTCACCAGAGGGGACGCTCTCACACAGTCACTGAGGTCACCAGAGGGGGCGCTCTCTCACAGTCACTGAGGTCACCAGAGGGGACGCTCTCTCAGTCACTGAGGTCACCAGAGGGGGCGCTCTCACAGTCACTGAGGTCACCAGAGGGGGCGCTCTCTCACAGTCACTGAGGTCACCAGAGGGGGCGCTCTCTCACAGTCACTGAGGTCACCAGAGGGGGCGCTCTCTCACAGTCACTGAGGTCACCAGAGGGGGCGCTCTCTCACAGTCACTGAGGTCACCAGAGGGGACGCTCTCACAGTCACTGAGGTCACCAGAGGGGGCGCTCTCTCACAGTCACTGAGGTCACCAGAGGGGGCGCTCTCTCACAGTCACTGAGGTCACCAGAGGGGGCGCTCTCTCACAGTCACTGAGGTCACCAGAGGGGACGCTCTCTCACAGTCACTGAGGTCACCAGAGGGGGCGCTCTCTCACAGTCACTGAGGTCACCAGAGGGGACGCTCTCTCACAGTCACTGAGGTCACCAGAGGGGGCGCTCTCTCACAGTCACTGAGGTCACCAGAGGGGGCGCTCTCCTCACAGTCACTGAGGTCACCAGAGGGGGCGCTCTCTCACAGTCACTGAGGTCACCAGAGGGGGCGCTCTCTCACAGTCACTGAGGTCACCAGAGGGGGCGCTCTCTCACAGTCACTGAGGTCACCAGAGGGGGCGCTCTCTCACAGTCACTGAGGTCACCAGAGGGGGCGCTCTCTCACAGTCACTGAGGTCACCAGAGGGGGCGCTCTCTCACAGTCACTGAGGTCACCAGAGGGGGCGCTCTCTCACAGTCACTGAGGTCACCAGAGGGGGCGCTCTCTCACAGTCACTGAGGTCACCAGAGGGGGCGCTCTCTCACAGTCACTGAGGTCACCAGAGGGAGGCGCTCTCTCACAGTCACTGAGGTCACCAGAGGGGGCGCTCTCTCACAGTCACTGAGGTCACCAGAGGGGGGCGCTCTCTCACAGTCACTGAGGTCACCAGAGGGGACGCTCTCTCACAGTCACTGAGGTCACCAGAGGGGGCGCTCTCTCACAGTCACTGAGGTCACCAGAGGGGGCGCTCTCTCACAGTCACTGAGGTCACCAGAGGGGGCGCTCTCTCACAGTCACTGAGGTCACCAGAGGGGGCGCTCTCTCACAGTCACTGAGGTCACCAGAGGGGGCGCTCTCTCACAGTCACTGAGGTCACCAGAGGGGGCGCTCTCTCACAGTCACTGAGGTCACCAGAGGGGGCGCTCTCTCACAGTCACTGAGGTCACCAGAGGGGGCGCTCTCTCAGTCACTGAGGTCACCAGAGGGGGCGCTCTCTCACAGTCACTGAGGTCACCAGAGGGGGCGCTCTCTCTCAGTCACTGAGGTCACCAGAGGGGGCGCTCTCTCACAGTCACTGAGGTCAGCAGAGGGGGGCGCTCTCTCTCAGTTACTGAGGTCACCAGAGGGGGCGCTCTCTCAGTCACTGAGGTCACCAGAGGGGGCGCTCTCTCACAGTCACTGAGGTCACCAGAGGGGGCGCTCTCTCTCAGTCACTGAGGTCACCAGAGGGGGCGCTCTCACAGTCACTGAGGTCACCAGAGGGGGCGCTCTCTCACAGTCACTGAGGTCACCAGAGGGGGCGCTCTTCACAGTCACTGAGGTCACCAGAGGGGGCGCTCTCTCACAGTCACTGAGGTCACCAGAGGGGGCGCTCTCTCACAGTCACTGAGGTCACCAGAGGGGGCGCTCTCTCTCAGTCACTGAGGTCACCAGAGGGGGCGCTCTCTCACAGTCACTGAGGTCACCAGAGGGGGCGCTCTCTCACAGTCACTGAGGTCACCAGAGGGGACGCTCTCTCACAGTCACTGAGGTCACCAGAGGGGGCGCTCTCTCACAGTCACTGAGGTCACCAGAGGGGGCGCTCTCTCACAGTCACTGAGGTCACCAGAGGGGGCGCTCTCTCAGTCACTGAGGTCACCAGAGGGGGCGCTCTCTCTCAGTCACTGAGGTCACCAGAGGGGGCGCTCTCTCACAGTCACTGAGGTCACCAGAGGGGGCGCTCTCTCACAGTCACTGAGGTCACCAGAGGGGGCGCTCTCTCACAGTCAATGAGGTCACCAGAGGGGGCGCTCTCTCACAGTCACTGAGGTCACCAGAGGGGACGCTCTCTCACAGTCACTGAGGTCACCAGAGGGGGCGCTCTCTCACAGTCACTGAGGTCACCAGAGGGGGCGCTCTCTCACAGTCACTGAGGTCACCAGAGGGGGCGCTCTCTCACAGTCACTGAGGTCACCAGAGGGGGCGCTCTCTCACAGTCACTGAGGTTACCAGAGGGGGGGCGCTCTCTCACAGTCACTGAGGTCACCAGAGGGGGCGCTCTCTCACAGTCACTGAGGTCACCAGAGGGGGCGCTCTCTCACAGTCACTGAGGTCACCAGAGGGGACGCTCTCTCACAGTCACTGAGGTCACCAGAGGGGGCGCTCTCACAGCCACTGAGGTCACCAGAGGGGGCGCTCTCTCACAGTCACTGAAGTCACCAGAGGGGGCGCTCTCTCACAGTCACTGAAGTCACCAGAGGGGGCGCTCTCTCACAGTCACTGAGGTCACCAGAGGGGGCGCTCTCTCAGTCACTGAGGTCACCAGAGGGGGCGCTCTCTCACAGTCACTGAGGTCACCAGAGGGGGCGCTCTCTCACAGTCACTGAGGTCACCAGAGGGGACGCTCTCTCACAGTCACTGAGGTCACCAGAGGGGACGCTCTCTCACAGTCACTGAGGTCACCAGAGGGGGCGCTCTCTCACAGTCACTGAGGTCACCAGAGGGGGCGCTCTCTCACAGTCACTGAGGTCACCAGAGGGGACGCTCTCTCACAGTCACTGAGGTCACCAGAGGGGGACGCTCTCTCACAGTCACTGAGGTCACCAGAGGGGGCGCTCTCTCACAGTCACTGAGGTCACCAGAGGGGGCGCTCTCTCACAGTCACTGAGGTCACCAGAGGGGACGCTCTCTCACAGTCACTGAGGTCACCAGAGGGGGCGCTCTCTCACAGTCACTGAGGTCACCAGAGGGGACGCTCTCTCACAGTCACTGAGGTCGCCAGAGGGGACGCTCTCTCTCAGTCACTGAGGTCACCAGAGGGGGCGCTCTCTCACAGTCACTGAGGTCACCAGAGGGGACGCTCTCTCACAGTCACTGAGGTCACCAGAGGGGGCGCTCTCTCACAGTCACTGAGGTCACCAGAGGGGGCGCTCTCTCACAGTCACTGAGGTCACCAGAGGGGACGCTCTCTCACAGTCACTGAGGTCACCAGAGGGGGGGCTCTCTCACAGTCACTGAGGTCACCAGAGGGGGCGCTCTCTCACAGTCACTGAGGTCACCAGAGGGGGGCGCTCTCTCACAGTCACTGAGGTCACCAGAGGGGACGCTCTCACAGTCACTGAGGTCACCAGAGGGGGCGCTCTCTCACAGTCACTGAGGTCACCAGAGGGGGCGCTCTCTCACAGTCACTGAGGTCACCAGAGGGGGCGCTCTCTCACAGTCACTGAGGTCACAGAGGGGGCCTCTCTCACAGTCACTGAAGGTCACCAGAGGGGGCGCTCTCTCACAGTCACTGAGGTCACCAGAGGGGACGCTCTCTCACAGTCACTGAGGTCACCAGAGGGGGCGCTCTCTCACAGTCACTGAGGTCACCAGAGGGGGCGCTCTCTCACAGTCACTGAGGTCACCAGAGGGGGCGCTCTCTCACAGTCACTGAGGTCACCAGAGGGGGCGCTCTCTCACAGTCACTGAGGTCACCAGAGGGGACGCTCTCTCACAGTCACTGAGGTCACCAGAGGGGGCGCTCTCTCACAGTCACTGAGGTCACCAGAGGGGACGCTCTCTCACAGTCACTGAGGTCACCAGAGGGGACGCTCTCACACAGTCACTGAGGTCACCAGAGGGGACCGCTCTCACACAGTCACTGAGGTCACCAGAGGGGGCGCTCTCACAGTCACTGAGGTCACCAGAGGGGACGCTCTCTCAGTCACTGAGGTCACCAGAGGGGGCGCTCTCTCACAGTCACTGAGGTCACCAGAGGGGGCGCTCTCTCACAGTCACTGAGGTCACCAGAGGGGGCGCTCTCTCACAGTCACTGAGGTCACCAGAGGGGGCGCTCTCTCACAGTCACTGAGGTCACCAGAGGAGGCGCTCTCTCACAGTCACTGAGGTCACCAGAGGGGGCGCTCTCTCACAGTCACTGAGGTCACCAGAGGGGGCGCTCTCTCACAGTCACTGAGGTCACCAGAGGGGACGCTCTCTCACAGTCACTGAGGTCACCAGAGGGGGGCGCTCTCTCACAGTCACTGAGGTCACCAGAGGGGGCGCTCTCTCACAGTCACTGAGGTCACCAGAGGGGGGCGCTCTCTCACAGTCACTGAGGTCACCAGAGGGGGCGCTCTCTCACAGTCACTGAGGTCACCAGAGGGGGCGCTCTCTCACAGTCACTGAGGTCACCAGAGGGGGCGCTCTCTCACAGTCACTGAGGTCACCAGAGGGGGCGCTCTCTCACAGTCACTGAGGTCACCAGAGGGGGCGCTCTCTCAGTCACTGAGGTCACCAGAGGGGGGCGCTCTCTCACAGTCACTGAGGTCACCAGAGGGGGGCGCTCTTTCTCAGTCACTGAGGTCACCAGAGGGGGCGCTCTCTCACAGTCACTGAGGTCAGCAGAGGGGGCGCTCTCTCTCAGTCACTGAGGTCACCAGAGGGGGCGCTCTCTCAGTCACTGAGGTCACCAGAGGGGGCGCTCTCTCACAGTCACTGAGGTCACCAGAGGGGGCGCTCTCTCTCAGTCACTGAGGTCACCAGAGGGGGCGCTCTCTCACAGTCACTGAGGTCACCAGAGGGGGCGCTCTCTCACAGTCACTGAGGTCACCAGAGGGGGCGCTCTCTCACAGTCACTGAGGTCACCAGAGGGGGCGCTCTCTCACAGTCACTGAGGTCACCAGAGGGGGCGCTCTCTCACAGTCACTGAGGTCACCAGAGGGGGCGCTCTCCTCTCAGTCACTTGAGGTCACCAGAGGGGGCGCTCTCTCACAGTCACTGAGGTCACCAGAGGGGGCGCTCTCTCACAGTCACTGAGGTCACCAGAGGGGACGCTCTCTCACAGTCACTGAGGTCACCAGAGGGGGCGCTCTCTCACAGTCACTGAGGTCACCAGAGGGGGGCGCTCTCTCACAGTCACTGAGGTCACCAGAGGGGGCGCTCTCTCAGTCACTGAGGTCACCAGAGGGGGCGCTCTCTCTCAGTCACTGAGGTCACCAGAGGGGGCGCTCTCTCACAGTCACTGAGGTCACCAGAGGGGGCGCTCTCTCACAGTCACTGAGGTCACCAGAGGGGGCGCTCTCTCACAGTCAATGAGGTCACCAGAGGGGGCGCTCTCTCACAGTCACTGAGGTCACCAGAGGGGACGCTCTCTCACAGTCACTGAGGTCACCAGAGGGGGGCGCTCTCTCACAGTCACTGAGGTCACCAGAGGGGGGGGCGCTCTCTCACAGTCACTGAGGTCACCAGAGGGGGCGCTCTCTCACAGTCACTGAGGTCACCAGAGGGGGCGCTCTCTCACAGTCACTGAGGTTACCAGAGGGGGCGCTCTCTCACAGTCACTGAGGTCACCAGAGGGGGCGCTCTCTCACAGTCACTGAGGTCACCAGAGGGGCGCTCTCTCACAGTCACTGAGGTCACCAGAGGGGACGCTCTCTCACAGTCACTGAGGTCACCAGAGGGGGCGCTCTCACAGCCACTGAGGTCACCAGAGGGGGCGCTCTCTCACAGTCACTGAAGTCACCAGAGGGGGCGCTCTCTCACAGTCACTGAAGTCACCAGAGGGGGCGCTCTCTCACAGTCACTGAGGTCACCAGAGGGGCGCCTCTCAGTCACTGAGGTCACCAGAGGGGGCGCTCTCTCACAGTCACTGAGGTCACCAGAGGGGGCGCTCTCTCACAGTCACTGAGGTCACCAGAGGGGACGCTCTCTCACAGTCACTGAGGTCACCAGAGGGGACGCTCTCTCACAGTCACTGAGGTCACCAGAGGGGGCGCTCTCTCACAGTCACTGAGGTCACCAGAGGGGGCGCTCTCTCACTCTCACAGTCACTGAGGTCACCAGAGGGGACGCTCTCTCACAGTCACTGAGGTCACCAGAGGGGACGCTCTCTCACAGTCACTGAGGTCACCAGAGGGGGCGCTCTCTCACAGTCACTGAGGTCACCAGAGGGGGCGCTCTCTCACAGTCACTGAGGTCACCAGAGGGGACGCTCTCTCACAGTCACTGAGGTCACCAGAGGGGGCGCTCTCTCACAGTCACTGAGGTCACCAGAGGGGACGCTCTCCTCACAGTCACTGAGGTCGCCAGAGGGGGACGCTCTCTCTCAGTCACTGAGGTCACCAGAGGGGGCGCTCTCTCACAGTCACTGAGGTCACCAGAGGGGACGCTCTCTCACAGTCACTGAGGTCACCAGAGGGGGCGCTCTCTCACAGTCACTGAGGTCACCAGAGGGGGCGCTCTCTCACAGTCACTGAGGTCACCAGAGGGGGCGCTCTCTCACAGTCACTGAGGTCACCAGAGGGGGCGCTCTCTCACAGTCACTGAGGTCACCAGAGGAGGCGCTCTCTCACAGTCACTGAGGTCACCAGAGGGGGCGCTCTCTCACAGTCACTGAGGTCACCAGAGGGGGCGCTCTCTCACAGTCACTGAGGTCACCAGAGGGGGACGCTCTCTCACAGTCACTGAGGTCACCAGAGGGGGCGCTCTCTCACAGTCACTGAGGTCACCAGAGGGGGCGCTCTCTCACAGTCACTGAGGTCACCAGAGGGGGCGCTCTCTCACAGTCACTGAGGTCACCAGAGGGGGGCGCTCTCTCACAGTCACTGAGGTCACCAGAGGGGGCGCTCTCTCACAGTCACTGAGGTCACCAGAGGGGGCGCTCTCTCACAGTCACTGAGGTCACCAGAGGGGGCGCTCTCTCACAGTCACTGAGGTCACCAGAGGGGGCGCTCTCTCAGTCACTGAGGTCACCAGAGGGGGCGCTCTCTCACAGTCACTGAGGTCACCAGAGGGGGCGCTCTCTCTCAGTCACTGAGGTCACCAGAGGGGGCGCTCTCTCACAGTCACTGAGGTCAGCAGAGGGGGCGCTCCTCTCTCAGTTACTGAGGTCACCAGAGGGGGCGCTCTCTCAGTCACTGAGGTCACCAGAGGGGGCGCTCTCTCACAGTCACTGAGGTCACCAGAGGGGGCGCTCTCTCTCAGTCACTGAGGTCACCACGAGGGGGCGCTCTCTCACAGTCACTGAGGTCACCAGAGGGGGCGCTCTCTCACAGTCACTGAGGTCACCAGAGGGGGCGCTCTCTCCACAGTCACTGAGGTCACCAGAGGGGGCGCTCTCTCACAGTCACTGAGGTCACCAGAGGGGGCGCTCTCTCACAGTCACTGAGGTCACCAGAGGGGGCGCTCTCTCTCAGTCACTGAGGTCACCAGAGGGGGCGCTCTCTCACAGTCACTGAGGTCACCAGAGGGGGGCGCTCTCTCACAGTCACTGAGGTCACCAGAGGGGACGCTCTCTCACAGTCACTGAGGTCACCAGAGGGGGCGCTCTCTCACAGTCACTGAGGTCACA
>NW_027446325.1:25000-27500 GCF_038048845.1 Mixophyes fleayi | reverse complement strand
AAAAAAGGCCTACAGCACCTGGTATTCCCAGGTGGTCTCCCATCCATGTTCTAACCAGGCCCGGCCCTGCTTAGCTTCCAAGAACAGGTGAGATTGGGCTTGTTCAGGGTGGTGTGGCTGTAGGTATTTGTTGCCTACTGACCTACATCTCAAAACCAGCATTGAAGGAAGCAAGAACAAGAGAGAGAAAAAAAAAAGGCCTACGGCACCTGGTATTCCCAGGTGGTCTCCCATCCAAGTACTAACCAGGCCCCTGGCCTGCTTAGCTTCCAAAATCAGACGAGATTGGGCTTGTTCAGGGTGGTGTGGCTGTAGGTATTTGTTGCCTACTGACCTACATCTCAAAACCAGCATTGAAGGAACCAAGAACAAGAGAGAGAAAAAAATTGCCTTAGCACCTGGTATTCCCAGGTGGTCTCCCATCCAAGTACTAACCAGGCCCTGCCCTGCTTAGCTTCCAAGATCAGGCGAGATTGGGCTTGTTCAGGGTGGTGTGGCTGTAGGTATTGGTTATTTACTGACCTACATCTCTTATTCATCTCAAAACCAGCATTGAGGAAGCAAGAACAAGAGAGAGAAAAAAAAAGGCTAAAGCACCTGGTATTCCCAGGTGGTCTCCCATCCAAGTACTAACCAGGGCCCTGGCCTGCTTAGCTTCCAAAATCAGACGGAGATTGGGCTTGTTCAGGGTGGTGTGGCTGTAGGTATTTGTTGCCTACTGACCTACATCTCAAAACCAGCATTGAAGGAACCAAGAACAAGAGAGAGAAAAAAAATTGCCTTTAGCACCTGGTATTCCCAGGTGGTCTCCCATCCAAGTACTAACCAGGCCCGGCCCTGCTTTAGCTTCCAAGATCAGGCGAGATTGGGCTTGTTCAGGGTGGTGTGGCTGTAGGTATTGGTTATTTACTGACCTACATCTCTTATTCATCTCAAAACCAGCATGAAGGAAGCAAGAACAAGAGAGAGAAAAAAAAATGCCTACGGCACCTGGTATTCCCAGGTGGTCTCCCATCCAAGTACTAACCAGGCCCGGCCCTGCTTAACTTCCAAGATCAGACGAGATTGGGCTTGTTCAGGGCGGTGTGGCTGTAGGTGTTGGTTGCTTACAGACCTACATCTCTTATACATCTCAAAACCAGCATTGAAGGAAGCAAGAACAAGAGAGAGAGAAAAAAAAGGCCAACCAGCACCTGGTATTCCCAGGTGGTCTCCCATCCAAGTACTAACCAGGCCTGGCCCTGCTTAGCTTCAAAGATCAGGCGAGATTGGGCTTTTCAGGGTGGTGTGGCTGTAGTATTTGTTGCCTACTGACCTACATCTCAAAACCAGCATTGAAGGAAGCAAGAACAAGAGAGAGAAAAAAAAAGGCCTATAGCACCTGGTATTCCCAGGTGGTCTCCCATCCAAGTACTAACCAGGCCCGGCCCCGCTTAGCTTCCAAGATCAGGCGAGATTGGGCTTGTTCAGGGTGGTGTGGCTGTAGGTATTGGTTATGTACTGACCTACATCTCTTATTCATCTCAAAACCAGCATTGAAGGAAGCAAGAACAAGAGAGAGAAAAAAAAATGCCTATGGCACCTGGTATTCCCAGGTAGTCTCCCATCCAAGTACTAACCAGGCCCGGCCCTGCTTAGCTTCCAAGATCAGGCGAGATTGGGCTTGTTCAGGGTGGTGTGGCTGTAGGTATTGGTTATCTACTGACCTACATCTCTTATTCATCTCAAAACCAGCATTGAAGGAAGCAAGAACAAGAGAGAGAAAAAAAAAATGCCTATGGCACCTGGTATTCCCAGGTGGTCTCCCATCCAAGTACTAACCAGGCCCGGCACTGCTTAACTTTCAAGATCAGATGAGATTGGGCTTGTTCAGGGCGGTGTGGCTGTAGGTGTTGGTTGCCTACAGACCTACATCTCTTATACATCTCAAAACCAGCATTGAAGGAAGCAAGAACAAGAGAGAGAGAAAAAAAAGGCCTACAGCACCTGGTATTCCCAGGTGGTCTCCCATCCAAGTACTAACTAGGCCCGGCCCTGCTTAGCTTCCAAGATCAGGCGAGATTGGGCTTGTTCAGGGTGGTGTGGCTGTAGGTATTTGTTACATACTGACCTACATCTCAAAACCAGCATTGAAGGAAGCAAGAACAAGAGAGAGAAAAAAAGAAGGCCTACGGCACCTGGTATTCCCAGGTGGTCTCCCATCCAAGTACTAACCAGGCCCGACCCTGCTTAGCTTCCAAGATCAGGCGAGATTGGGCTTGTTCAGGGTGGTGTGGCTGTAGGTATTGGTTATTTACTGACCTACATCTCTTATTCATCTCAAAACCAGCATTGAAGGAAGCAAGAACAAGAGAGAGAAAAAAAAATGCCTACGGCACCTGGTATTCCCAGGTGGTCTCCCATCCAAGTACTAACCAGGCCCGGCCCTGCTTAACTTCCAAGATCAGACGAGATTGGGCTTGTTCAGGGCGGTGTGGCTGTAGGTGTTGGTTGCTTACAG